>NC_139971.1:25382987-25482987 GCF_963993115.1 Abramis brama
TACTTCGGCTTTCACAAAGTAAATGGAAAGATTGACAAGTCCGTTGCAGTTTGCAGACATTGTAAATCTGAGTTAAAATACTTTGGAAATACAACAAACCTTAGCAACCATCTCCGCAGACGTCATGCCATTAATATAGAAATACCTGCACCTAAAGCAGCTAGTATTTCAGGGTCAGACGTGAGAAGTGCTACTACTAACCTATTTGGTCAACTTCAGAGTCTTCCCGAAAACACCCATCATGCTAAAGCAATAACTGCATCTATTGCAAGATTTATTTGCAAGGATATGCGCCCCTATAGCGTGGTGGAAAACACTGGTTTCCGAGAAATGATAAACACTTTAGAACCAAGATACAAAATACCCAGCCGTCAGTTTTTAAGTGAAAAATGCATCCCGGAATTGTATCGGTCTACGAAAGAGGAGCTACAGCTCAAGCTTTCTCAATCTGTCCGTGTTGCCCTCACGACTGATTCTTGGACGTCGTGTTCGACAGAGTCTTATGTGACTATTACCGCACATCTGATTTCCATGAACTGGCAAATGCAGAGCTTCGTTCTTCAAACAAGGACTCTAAACGAAGCCCACACAGGCAAAAACATTGGAGAATTGCTGCGCGATGCCTGTTCCGAGTGGACAATTGCAGACAAGAGTCCTGCTCTTGTTACTGATAACGCCCGCAATATGATTGTTGCAGGTAAAGTTGCTGGATTTACCCCCCACATCACTTGCTTTGCACACACTCTGAACCTGGTGTCTCAAAAGGCCATGAAAGTTAGTAGTGCAGAGCGATTGTTGGGCAAAGTAAGACGTATTGTCTCTTTTTTCCACCGAAGTTCAACTGCTACATGCACGTTAAAAGAGAAACAGCAAATTCTCGGCTTGCCGGTACACAAACTTAAACAGGACGTTTGCACTAGGTGGAATAGTTCTGTGGAAATGCTTGAGCGTTTCTTAGAACAACAAACTGCAATCTTGGCAACGCTTATGTCAAAGGATTTGCGGAGGGGAACAGAAGTACACACTCTCACAGAAACGGACATCAGTAATGCTGAGGATATTGTGAAAGTGATGGCACCCATTAAGATCGCTACTACTATGATGTGTGAAGAAGAACAACCAACCGTGTCTGTGATTGCGCCTCTCCAGGCTAAACTACTCAAACATCTCGAGCCCTGCGAGGACGATACAGACATGACTCGAGAAATGAAATCAGCGATGACAACAGACTTTTCATCCCGGTATACCAATTCCCGCGACATTCTGCTTAAAGGTAAGATGTCTCTCTAATTGTCAAAAGCAAAAGTATTGCAAATGCACAACAATCTTTGAATTATTTATTATTAAGACCAAATTGTTGCTTATATTAAAACTTTTAATAGCACAACATTGTTCGAAGTTTTCATTTTGACTTGGTAACAACTAATAGTATTTTATTATTATTATTATTTTGTTGCTAGCATCTGCATTGGACCCACGCTTCAAGGGCTACCCTTTCTAGAAAACGAAGAAAGAGAATTTGTCTTCACTAAACTTACTGTTGATGCCATGAACAGTGTATGTTTGCAACTTCCCTTATTTTCATGAACCAAATGCTGGCTAATTAACTAGACTGTATGAAGGATTATAAGATTGTAATATGATGGTCCGAAATAGTACTTGGCTTGTTTTACTGAAATTATTGACTTGACTGGTGTTCGTATTTATATTTCATTTTGTTACAGATTCAAGTGAAACGGCAGGAGGATGCAGTTGAAGAGAAACCACCAGACACAGCTGAAGAAGGTATTTATTTGAATAACTTGTTAATAATAAGTAATCTGTTTAAATTTAAAGGGTAGGCATATTGTAGCATAAAAGTTTGGGATTCATTTGTAATTCAGAATGTATTTAAGGACAAGAAATGAGATGCAAACAAACAACTTTTTCATCATGTGTTTCCATCAATCTAATTCATTTTCTTTTTCAGATGAGATGCGTCCTGCAAAAAAATTGAAAGCTATGGATTTGCTCTTCAGCAACATCTTTCAGAAGGTGCCAGAGACCTGTCCCCTATCAAGGTCCGCTAGCGTGGTCAGCAGAGACGAGGTACTCAAATACAGATCCATGGTTCCTCTGCCACTGACTGAAAATGCACTGGACTGGTGGAAGTCCCATGAGACAGAGCTACCAATCCTTGCAAATCTGGCAAGAAGTTGTCTTTGCATTCCTGCTACCAGTGTGGCCTCAGAGAGAGTTTTCAGCACCGCAGGAGACATAGTGTCTTCTCAGAGAAGCAGTTTACGGCCAGATTGTGTTGATCAATTAATATTTTTGAAAAAAAATCTCAAGTAGATGGGGTTAGAAAAAAGCAAGTCATATCATAGCCATGTGTTTGTTCATATCTGTCTTACTACACTCACCACCATGTTTTAATCACACTCTGTGTGGTGTTACTGCCCGTTGGACTTGGCCTGTTGCATTTCTGCACTTTGCTGTATTTACACACTTTCTTTGCTGTATTTACACACTTTGCTGTATTTACACACTTTGCTGTATTTCCTAAATGTTCAGGAAATGTGTGCAATGTTTACAATAAAAGCACTCATGGTGCATTGAATATGTAGAAGTAGTATTATTTTTCTTGGTTTACTTGCCTTAATGTATTTTGAGTCCTAAGAAGTTAAGCTATTGAACTGAAGTCCTGAATAAAGTTATTAAATCTATTGAATGGTCATGAATTTCCCAAAAAATGATTTTATTTGCTCAGATACAGATGCATACTAAAATTTACAGAATAGAATCGTTAATAATCGAATCGAATCAAATTTAATTATTAATCGAATCGAATTGAATCGTTCTGATTTGCAAAAATCGTTTTTGAATTGAATCAAAAACCTCTGAATCGTGAATCGAATCGATTCGCTGTCTATTCAGTAACATTTTTATAGCCTTAGAAATGAAACTTTTTTTTACGGTCACTATTGTGACCGGTGTAAAACAGCAATACTGTGAAATATTCTTACTCAAAATAACTGTTTTCTATTTGTATATGTTTTCAAATAAAATGCACTCCTGTGATATCGAAGCTGAATTTTCAGCATCATTACTCCAGTCTTCAGTGTCACATGATCCTTCAGAAATCATTATAATATCATTATCATGCTGATTTGCTCCTTTAAGAAACATTTGAAAATGTTATGGAATATAGACTCAAGACAGGGATATTTGACACTCACGGACCCATCAACGGACTCAATTTTCAACCACTTCAAGAATTGTCCACTGCACAGACCATGCAAGTATCAATTTAATGAGGTGCTCTGAAAATGATAAGCTGATGGTTCTTTTCATAGTTAAAAATAGACCTTTGCCATAGTTCCATTTCCTGTTTCCGGTTCCATATCACTCACCATTTTACCTATGCATGCATGTATGTATGAATGTATGTATGTTTGTTTGTTTAGTTTTAGTTATGTTTGTGAGTTAGTTAATAAAACTTGTGCACAATATGTATTTGGTTTCTGATCCTCTGCTTGCAACAAAGTCCCTTTTACGATCTTGATCTTGTCACATGCTCTAAGCGCTGTACATGCTAAGAAATAATTATTTTTCGGTGGCCATGAAAGATATGTTTTACTTAGAATAAATGAATAACCAAAAGAGTTTGTTGGAACTGATTAATTGATTGTAATATTAATTTAGCTAACTCAAGTTAATCCAATTAACTGACCCAAATATTAATAACTAATCATAATTGATAATTATGAGTTATTATTAATATTTCCCCTTTGAGCTAATATTGTTACACAGGGCTGAGCAGAAGACCACCTAATCCAAACAGACAAAACTGATCCCAGGTGGGGCAGCTGGCTTGAGAACTTCTGGAGATCCGGCTGAGAGACGGATGACTGGAGTGCCTGCTGAGGAACGGGCCTTTGTAGTGGAGACCACAGTCGACCAGGAAAAACGGAAAACCTAAATGACGGACATAAGAGCGGCCATTGTGGCCAAGATGAGGAAGCTTAGATCGGTATCTGTGGCCATGATGAGGGTTATGGAATACAGACTCGAGAGATGGTGAGTACCCTGGTGATTGAATGTGTGCAGGTGGGAGTCAGGAAGGATGCTGGCAATTGTAGTGCTGCTGTGACCGGAGTGGTGACAGGAGATTGTGACAGTTGTGCAGCAATATTTTTAATATTTTTGTGAAAACTGTGACACATTTGATATAGTAAGTTCATAATAACAGCATTTTTTCGAGACAGAAAATGTCTTTCCTTTCACTTTTGAATAAATGGTTAATCTTTGATGAATAAAAGTAATAATTTCTTTAAAAAAAAATAACGTTTTGAACAGTTTGAACAGTGAAAAAAAAAAGATATATTCTGAATGGAAATTCACTCCTATGCATTCTCCTTTGATGCTCCAAGGAATAAATAACATAACATGGGTTTGCTATGAGGGTGAGTAAATCTTTATTTACTTTTATTTTCAGGTTAACAACCCCTAGTGAAAAAGTAAAATGTATAAAAAAAAGTAAAAGTAAAAAACACCAAAATGTTTCATGCTAAGTATATAATAAATACATTTACATATTTATGTACTTAATATAAATACCCTGCAATTGTAATTTTGGCATACTAAATTGCTATACTTAAAGCACTTATAGTTATCCGGAAATAGTGCTGAGGTCCAACTAAAGATATTCATCTGTACTAAAATGGAACTATCGCAAGTATATGTTAGGTACAATTTAAATATCTTGCATTTAAAGACTGATATTATAAAGAGATCATACCATCCTTACTAATAGTGATATTAAAATACATTTTAGGCTTAATATTAGGAAATGTGCATTGTGCAATAAAGTAGAACTTCAAATAAAGTTTAATTATGATATTTATATCAGTAAGTCTCAAGCAACATGTCAGTAAGTATACTACAAATCATTGTGGGATTGACAGTTAAGCAAGAAATAAGAGTGTCAAAATTTTGGGAAAGGCTCGATTTTATGCAAACGAGAGATGAAAAACGCCAAGCTGTAGCCAATCACTGTCTGTCATAAATTATGTTGGAGAGTTTTGGTGGATTCAGTGCTAAATCACATTTTTCATTGCGACTGGGTTCACACAGTATATTGAATTGAAATTGTAGGTATACTTTGGGGGTTCAGAAATAAAGTTTGATTTACCTAAATAAACATTAACCACAGCAGACAACAGTCTATCTGCATGTTATAGCGATCTCTGAAAGCTTTGTTTATGTCAGGGAGTTCCTGGAATGTCACATGATATGCCTCTTCATCACGTGTGCCATTTGTGGACTAAATGTGCATAGGGCGCCCTCAGGTTGCCAGTATGAATTAAAAACACAGGACATCAGAGTATCAAGCGCCTATAATGATTACATCGGCACATTTTGGGTAAAATGAAATCAATATTACTCCTCTGTTTAGAAATTTGACATAAACATATGAGAATCTATCAATATTTCTCCAAATGTGCATGCTTTTGAACTAAAAGCCCTGAGGGATGTTGTTTTGTCAAGCATTTTCATGACGACGGTACATGAGATTGTTTGAATGGGAGCGGCTGACGCTCATATTTCAAACAAAGGGTATCGACTTCGTATTCATAACTCCTGACACATATTAACAAATTCCAGTCGCTATAAGATTTAAACTGTGACAGGATGCATGTAACTAAGCGACAGAGTGGTATGTTAAAGGTTGTATCAGTGATTTCAGGCCCCCCCCAAAAAAATGATCACATTCATCTAATCTTTCCTAACGATCTGCTAGCTGCCCGCCCCATAAGCAGGCCGTCAAAAAAACGCATCTCTGTAGGCAGCCTAGGCTCTGAGATCTGCACACAAAAACAATTGGTTTCACCAACCACTCAAAACCAAAACAAATAGTGTTCCAACCAATCACCGACAGGGGGTGGGTGTTGTGAGGTTTTGTGCTCGTGCACGGACGCGTTTTTTTGACGGCATGCTTATGGGGCGGGCAGCTAGCAGATCGTTAGGAAAGATTAGATGAATGTGATAAAAAAAAAAAAATTGGGCCTGAAATCACTGATACAACCTTTAAAAACGTAATTATGATGAAGTAGTATGTCCCAAAACTTGCTACACACTCTAAAGAATGTACTTTTTCTTCTCAAAAACAGTACATACTTTTAGGGCATCGTATAAGTAGGCAAATTGGGACACAGTATACGTCTGGATCGGATTCAGAACGAAGATCAAACCATAGGAGGACTAGATCGAGTCCATCAACACCCCCAAAGCTTCACAGTTGTTTTCTCTTCATGGGTTTGACATTTCATTCGGTAACGTTAGGCAGTTTTGAACTTATATGCTGTTTAATGTTTGATGATCACATTATTTAACATTTGCATAAGCAATCTTATATCACTTGTTTCTGCTTCTTCTTCAAATATGTTTTGATCCGGAGATTCTGTACTCTTTCAGAAGATGCGTAATAGCGCCCCCCTACCGTATAACAGTGGAAACAATGACAGTTGGAAAATTCAGTCATTGACGATTTGAAGTAAATTCCTTACCCCTACTGTAATTTCCACCAACTGTGGAACGGCTGCGGATCCGCTCCGGAACGGCGGCGGAGGCAATAGGTTTCCATTAAAGTCAATGTGTGTATTTTCACTGACTGCAGAACGGCTGCGTTCCGACTCCGGCGATCCACAGCCCTCCGGAGCAGATACGCAGAGCTTCTATTTTTGCCGGATGCCGGAGAGCTCCGCAGCAATTCAGCACTTATATCGCGCGATCATACGTGAATCAGCTGTCAGTCATGGCCGCAGACGTTCCACAACAAATCCGGACCTGGTGGGTATTGAAGGACGACGGAGCACGGAGCCGACACGCAGCGGAGCCGATCCGCAGCCGTTCCGCAGTTGGTGGAAATCCGGGGTTAGACTTTTCTGTCAGAATAAGTCAAGTATACTTAAGTGCAATTTTAAGTATATTTCTGATAAGTACACAGAGCATATTTCTGAGAAGTACATAAAAGGCAGATTGAAAGTACAATTTCTTATTTTTAGTTTAAAAGAATTATACTAATAGCGTACTTGAATAAACTTATTTTTCGGAAGGGTAGTCATTTAAGAGATGCTTTTCATGAAGCAGCTTACAGTTCACTGATTGTAGATCCAGTCCCTCTGGACCAACCTGAGGTTACGTACTTTCCTCAAAGGCACTTTGATTGTGATATCAACAACTTTGTAATTCCTGGCTCACCTTACTGGAATTAAACAGACAACCTTTGTGTTAGCATCCCAAATCATTCACTAAAGCTACCACATATATTCATGGAGGCTGGAAATAAACACCTCCTGCATAATTGGCTTGCCCTTTTAATTCGCCACAGTGATTATTCAGAAATGTCTGTCTTGAATTCATGGTTTGTCATTTTATGTGGTATAAATATTGCACACACAAAAAAAATCTCAAGGTACTGTTAAAATTAGTGCTTTGATGAGAGGTGCTGGTTTTGTCTAGGATAGGATTAGAATTATAATGCAAAATTTGTAACATTAAAGAGTTAGTTCACCTAAAAACAAAAACTCTATCATTAATTGCACCCTCATGTCATTCCAAACCCATAAGACTTGCATCCATCTTCAGAACACAAATGAAGATCTTTTTAATGAAATATGAGAGCTAATTATGTCCCTCCATTGACAGCCTATGCAACTACCACTTTCAAGTACCAGAAAGGTAAAGACATCATGAAAGTAATCCAGCTAGAAAATTAGCCCTGCCTCCACTCACTCGCACCAGCTCAACGATCCACTCATTGACGTGATTGGTTACAAGGTAGTTTGTGACAGTCAGAAACGCCAGTGATTTAAAACCGTGTTTTTGAGTCTGTCTTTGGTTCACTGCAGTATTAAGGAGAAAACACTTCACAATGGTGTTGACTTATGTATTTGTACATGGGTTGTCTTAGCATATTTAAAACACCATATAAACAACATTAAAGCTTGATTTTCACCACAGGGGGACTTTAAAAAGATCTTCACACTTTGCATGACTTTGTATATTTTTCATGACTTGCATGACTCTTTAAATATATTGTGTAAAGAAAATAAATCACACTTTTCATGCCCAGCGTAAATGACAAGAGTATAAATATAAAAACTAGGGCTGTCAAAATAACGCGTTAATTTTGATTAATTAATCTGAGAAAAAATAACGCAGATGAATCCATTCCATATTGACCTTTGAACCTGGAGCCGTTCTAGCCACCATTCGACTGTAAAATGAAGGAGGGAGACGAGAACGCGCTGGCACTGCCTGGATCACACTGATGATGGCTTAAGCCTGTTTTATGCTTCTGCGTCGAATCGACGACGTACCCCCGCAGACCCCTCTGCGTCGCCGTGAACCCCTCTCCGACCCCTCCGCCGTAGCTCGACGTGCACCTCCAAAAAATTTTAACTACGCGTCGAGGCGACGCAGACCGCAAGGGCTGTGATTGGTCAGATTATACATCATTTCTGGAGTGTAGCTTTTCCTGTCTTCGTGCACTGGTCGTACAGACCACCTTCGCTGACGTCTTTTTTTTCTTCTGCGATTAAACATTTGCAATAAAATCATTTGTTGTTCAACGTCGATTAGCTCCAGCTGCAACAACACTCTCTCTCTTTCGCTCGCCATTGTCGGAAATGAAAAAGCGGAACCGGCGCATGGAACCAAAACAAACTAGCAAAGAGATTCGCGAACCACACACTCCCCTAGCGTTCTGGCGGTGAAATGCACCGCGATACAACGCAACCCGACCATAAAACGGCCACGACGCCATAGGAGTGACGGCGTAGCTACGCCGTGGAGTTGACGCAGAAGCATAATGAGGCCTTTAGGCTGAAACGCGTCTGTGTGGACATGGTATAAATAAATATATGAGATATAACTATAGAGTGCGGTTTTTCATCTTTATTGGATCATTGATTGGAACATTTACTTATAAAAAACGGCCTGATGGAAGTGTTGATAAAAATAAAGTCGTCTGCAATGTCTGAGGCAAGGAATTTGCATATCACCGGAGTTCGTCCACTCGAACGTACCACATCAATGCAAAGCATCCAGGAGTTAACGTTAATCCGAGGTATGACCTAGCACGTCCCGTGATACCAACTCTAGCAGTCAACGTCATCTTCAAACCTTTTATTTAATAATAATAAAAGAGTTTTTGAACTTTAATGTCACTAATGCTGATTATTCATTGAAATATTTAATACTTTCACAGCAAAAATTATGTATGCGATTCATTTAGATTAATTAATCACAGAGTATGTAATTAATTAGATTCAAATTTTTTAATCGATTGACAGCCCTAATAAAAACACAAAAATTAGTCTTTGCAGGTCAAAATCTGTTTCTGGATCAGTAATAACAGAATTAGCTATTCTGTTTGAGGATCACAGCTCTAACTGCATGAACACAAGTTTATGAACAAAAGCTGTGGCCTTGACTACACTGATTGTGTTCCTCATATAGATCAGCAATGGAGCTCAATACTTCATTCTGGAAGTAAAAATGGCATTCAAAATCTCCAAAGTAAAATTTATTTTTAGCATATTGATTTAAAACAAACTTTCAAGACAGTACCAGAACTCAGGTTGTTAAATGATATTCTGCAGATACTGCAAGTCATTTCTTTAAGTTGTTTTATAATATTTAAAATATTTATTTTGTTTGAATGTGCGAAATGTCAAATTCTCATTAAAGATTGATCTACCAAGGGCACATAGTTTGGCTGGTTAGAGTGGCTCAGTTATTTGTAACTACACAATTTTTCTGCATTGACAGACATTTATTTTATTTTTTTATGACTGAATATTGTTTTGCAATCAACATATAAATCACAAACATTTCATTATTGTATAGTGGATCCTTGTATACTACCCACTAACTTTAAGCAAGATCAGATACGTTGCTAAAATGGAAATCACTGGAGTTTTTGGATGTTAAAGGAAGTTAGATGTAATGTTTGCAAATGTTACCTCAATGCAATTGACTCTTTGTAAATGGTGAGTTCAGTCGCCACATTGAGCGTTATTGCTTTCTGTTTTAGTTATAATGGTCTTACTTGACACGCTTCAAGCAGGATTCGAACCGGCCTGGGTGGTGGGCCCACTAGCATGGATGCTAAAGGCCGCAGAGTCTATAGTGTCAGTCATTAGTGCGCCTCTTGAGGCCAGGGGACTGAGGTTTACACAGTTGTTGCACAACTCTAGCTTGCTTCCATTACACAGTTTCTGTAATGAAATTCCAGCACCCATGCCGAAGAAAAAGTGGGCTCTCCCCATTGAGCTCTATAAACTGTGCTGTCTGAACCCAATTTGGCCACTTGATCTTGTGAGACTAACTTGTATGAACCAGTGGTCAGACCTGCTATCAAAGACTCACAGTTTAATTACTCAGAGGCCCATCAGAGGTGGTTCCACCCACTAAGAAACACTGCTAATATGTCCAATTGAAAACACCACTTGGCTAGACTGACATTTGAAGTAAATATCATCTGGCTGACATTATAAATTCATGAAACTGCTTTTTCAAATCTGCTATGGAATACAACTACACACTCTCCAAATGTGCTCCTCTTGTTCTGATTTAATTTGCCTGCTCTATTATTAATCTTAATTGCCCGACTGGCCTCTCAAGAATTTAGCACTCAACACCTGATTTGAATAATTTACAGAATACAAGTCATACCCGGAGAACGCGGCTTAGATGTAGGTATGTAGAGGCATGTAACCTTTAACAGCAAGAGCCTGGAGAACAGATTGGTTATGACTTCTTTGAATACTAAAAACAAAAAAAAATATCATTTAGGCTAATTTGATAGAAAGATAGGGATTGGATCAATCAACAGAAATTCAAAATAATATGTTATCTAAACAACATTAGTGAATCTAAGTTGATTTGACAAAAGAAGAAAGTTGTGATAATCATGAATTATTATTTTATTTTTATTTTTTCAATATGTAAAGATGTTTCAATAAATAAGGGAACAAAACCTCTCATGTCAGAAACATGACCTTGTTGCATTCAATTGCAGTCCATTTTAAATCAATATTGACAAAACAAATATTGTCTCGATCCTGGTTCGGTGTCTTTTGTTTTGTACTTTTATGTTGAAATGTATTTGCTGTTCTTATTGTTTTCATGCTCCCTTCCTGTGTTTGGTTTCTGTTTCTCCTTGATGTCTATATTAGTGACTATGGTTACCGTCATTCGACACACCTGTTATTAATTATCTTTGATTTCCTTGAGTATTTAAGCTCTTATGTTTCAGTAGTGTTTTGTTAGTTGTTGGAAGGTGTTCTGTTGTTAGGTCAGGGGTGCTTGGACGTTCTTGTTTCCTCAGATGTTCTTGTTTCCTCTGTGTGTTCTTTGGATTGCTGCTGTTCCATTGCACACATACAAATACAACAAGACATAGTAATAAAATATAAAAGTATAAAGACACAGCTAGGTTTAGTCATAATAAACATATTTACAGATTATGAACGCATTTACAGTTTTACGAATAATGACTAAATTTCAACTGAAGATATTGCACTAAGCAGCAGGGTATTGCACTTACAGGCATATGCCAAGGGAGGCATTTAACTGTTTAAGAGGGAAATGGCCTGTGGGAAGAAGCTGTTCCTGTGCCTAGATGTTCTAGTGCCCAATGACCTGAATCGCCATCCAGATGGCAACAGTTCAAACAGGTGGTGTCCATGGTGAGTGGAGTCTGTGATGACTTTACTTGCCCTCTTCCTCACTCTGGAGGAGTTACAGGTCTTGGAGTGTGGACGGGGGAGCACCAATAATCCACTCAGCATTCCTTACTGTTCATTGTAGTCATCTTTTGTCTGATTTGGTATCTGAACCAAACCAGACACTTAGAAATGCATAGAACAGATTGAATGATGGCTGAGTAGAACTGTGTCAGCAGCTCCTGTGGCAGGTTGAGCTTCCTCAGCTGGTGACGGAAGTACCACCTCTGCTGAGTCTTTTTCACAATGGTGTCAATGTGAACTTCCCACTCCTCCTGAAGTCCACTCTTATCTCCACTCTTTTGAGCTTGTTCAGCTCCAGGTTGTCTGCACCAGACAGCCAGTTGTACAACCTCCTGTCTGTATGCAGATGTGTCACCATTGTGGATGAGGCTGATGACAGTGGTGTCATCTTCTGGAGCTTAACAGAGGGGTCTTTTAAAGTGCAGTCATTTGTGTAAAGGGAGAATAGCAGTGGGGAGAGAACGCAACCCTGAGGAGAGCCAGTGCTGATGGTGAGGGTCCTGGATGTGAGTTTCCCCAGTCTCACTAGCTGCTGCCTGTCTGTAAGAAAGCTATGGATCCAATGACAGATTTGGGGTTGGCACAGAGAGCTGGGCCAATTTGGCTGAGAGAAGATTAGACATGACATGGCATTATAGGCCGAACTGAAGTCCACAAATAAGATCCTTGCATAAGTACCAGGTCTGTCAAGACGTTGCAGGATATAATGCTGCAAGATATAATACAGGATGATGCAGTAAATATGGGACTATTTACTGCATCATCCACAGACCAGTTTGCTCTTTATGCAATCTGAAGGGGGTCCAGCAGGGATCCAGTGATGTTCTTCAGGTAGGCCAACACCAGTCTTTCAAACTACTTCATGACCACATACATGAAAGTTAAAGATCTGTAGTCATTAATTCCAGTGATTCAGGTATTTTGGGGGTACTGGAATGATAGTGGAGTGTTTGAAGCAGCTAGGAACTCTTCACACTGCTCCAGTGATCTGTTGAAGATATGTGTGAAGATGGGGGCCAGTTGGTAAGTGCAGGCTTTTAAACAGGCAGGTGAAACACCGTCTGAGCCTGGTGCTTTCCTTGTCTTATCTTTTTTGCAGAACTGGCACATGTCCTCCACACAGACCATAAATGCAAGGAGGGCGAGGAGGGGTTTGCAGGATGTGTTGGAGTATATGTGAAGATCAGAACGGGTGTGGGTTGTGAGACAGTAAAACACATTCAGATCCTCAGCCAGATTCTCCAAAGAATGGGAGGTGTTCCTCAGGCCTGTCCAGACTGATGCCGGATGAAAACTGTTTTTTCCCCAGCTTTTCTGAGTAGCTTCTTTTAGCCACTCTGATCTCCTTTGTCAATGTGTTTCTGGCCTGGTTGTACAAGATTGTATTCCCACTTCTGTAAGCATCTTCTTTGGCATGACAAAATCCCCACTTCTGTAAGCATCTTCTTTGGCATGATGAAGCTGTAAACCTTGCTGTAAACCATGGTTTATCATTATTTAACCCTCTGGGGTCTGAGGTGTTTTCTGGGCCCTGGAGGTGTTCTGACATGCTCTGACATTTGTGCTTATTTCTGTTACTTGTGACATTTTCATGGCTAAAGTCTGATTACACTGTATTCAGCACAAACTCTGCTACAATAATATGTCAGCAGAATGTATGTAAAAGTTTGCTGTTTTGAGATAATGACGTTTATGCGTGGTTTGTGAAAAAAATAAAAATTGTATCACGTAACCTAGAATATTTGCTTCAAAACTATGTGAAAATCATCCAATCATACTCATTCAGATAAAACAATATATTGATTTAAAATCTGTAAGACATGTTTTGTGTAAAGAAGCTTTATGCAAGGAGGCGTGAATCATCATGAATATTGATGTGTTTCATAACTGAGAAAGACATAGACCCTCCCATAATGGCCCTATCAGGTGCTATCAGGCCCTATCATTATGAGGAACCTTGCACAAAGAATGAGGAGAGATTTAAAAAAGAATGGCTTTGATTGTTTGGATTTATTTACAACACAACATAATCCAAAGATACACAACAAAGGACAAAAAAGCACATTATTGAACAGACTGATCTAAAGACAGAGACTTGAACAGTCACAAAATTTGTGCCATTCCTGAAACATAGTACATACCTGCCATTTCCAAGGTGTTTGATTTTTCATTTTACCATGTTCATGTACAGAGACTCATGTGAATGTTTAAGTCAGCAGGACTCATCAGTGGCATCTGGTCCCTGCAAAAAAAAAAAAAAAAAGAAAAAACAACAACAACAACAACTGTGAACATGTTGATATCAAGATAAACTATAGGGCTGTATATATATATATATATATATATATATATATATATATATATATATATATTATATATATATTATATATACTAGAGAACAATATATGGATTTTCATATGCTACTTCAAATGTTTCCATTCGTTATGACGTTATGAAATGAGATTGGAGTAAAAACATGAAGCCTAATGGCCCGTTTTGCTTTTCAAACGCACAGTGCAAGTGACTCAAACTCACAACGCTTGCAGAGAACACACGCGATTTAAATTTAAACTGTCTTTGCCAGCTGTGGTAAACAGCGTGCATCTCTGCCGTTCATTCATAAACAGAAACCCACGTGAAGAAATTCACGTGAGAAGGAAAAAACTTACTAGTATTCCTCAGCTTGCTCCTTGATATACCCGCACTTCTGAGGGACATTTTCCATTATTATTATTCCTCACAGCGCTGCAAGACGGTGTAAACAAGTAGTGGGTGGGACAGTGTATTTCTCAGGTGTAAACCACTCCTCGTTCACGCCCCCCTCGCATATTGGCTTTCCAAGCAAAACCTGTTTTACATCAATTTAAATCAATGTATGGTTTTATGTGAACGATAAAGCAAGACTATTTTCATATAATTTTGAAGAAAAAACTATAGGCGACGACATCCATTAGTCAAAAGTCTTATTGCCACATATTTAGTATGTGTTTTGTGGCCTTATTTCTGCAACTTTCATTTTTATTTTTTCCAATAACCACGCATAAACATTATTCTCTTAAAAATTCAAACATATACATGCATGTTGATCAGATATTTTGGTAGCCCTGTTTGTGCTATATAGAGTGAATTTACACCTTTGCCATTAACATGTTTATAAATAACTGAAAAAAGCACAAATGTCAGAGCATGTCAGAACACCTCCAGGGCCCAGAAAACAGCTCAGACTCCAGAGGGTTAAACAGAGAATATTTATTTTTGATATAATTTACAACATTTAAAAATAGAGCTTTGTAAAGACATATGTCTCAAGTCTGTGTGACAAACATTCGCTGAGTTACAGATCATTTTCTGTCGCGTTTCAGAATGAACTACCCATTGAGAGAGAATCATGTTTATTTTCTTTATTTTACAAAAAACACAACATTTTGTTTTTATTATGAGTGTACACAAATAAAAGAAGACATTTAGTTTTGAATGATGTATAACACTACGATACAAATCAACAGAGTATTTTGAGTCTCTTTTGCACCGATAAGAAAAAAAATTACATATCCTCACAGAAACTGATATAAGACGTTACAGTCTCTGTATAAACCCAACTCATCCAGGTCAGTGGCAGCAGCTTCAAAAACTGTCAAATCAGTGCAATCGAAGCAGGCTTGTAAATCCCTCTCTGCTTCATTAGTCCATCTTTTAACAGTGCTTACAGTATTTCAGGTTTAGCTGATTTGAGTTTCTGCCTGTAGGTCAGAATAAGATTAACCAGCCAGTGATCAGAGAGCCCTGCACGTGGGACAGAGTTTATGCATCCTTTATTGTGGTGTAACAGTGGTCCTGTATATTACTGTCTTTGGTGGGACGTAATTATAAGAGAGTCCGGGTAAAATTGCTCCATGTCTGTTTGTCACGTTTGGAGGAATGTGAACGTTCAAAAGAATGAATGAGGAAAACTCCCGCGGCGAGTTGAAAGATTTACAGCTTATAAAGAGTGCCTCTAAATTAGGACTGCATGTCTTTAGCATTGTTATGCCTGAACACCAACTTTTGTTTATGTAAAAACATAATCCACTGCCTTTCGTTTTCCCCGTTAAAGATCTGCTCTGAACAGCTGGAAGCCCGGCAGATGTTGCACATTTTCCGGAATAGCTTCACTCAGCCAAGTTTCAATGAAGCACAGTGCATCAGATTTGGAAAAATCCTTGTTTGTGCGGGTAAGGATAAGTAGTTTGTACATTTTGTTAAGAAGTGATCGGAGATTCACTAGATGGATACCAGGGAGCGGGGTTCGAAATCCGCACTTTTGGAGCTTAAGCAGCGCACTTCCCATTTGTGTCAGACCGAACGTTTCAACTGCACTACGGCCCTTCCGACTAGAATGTCCAGCAAAACGTCAGAATAAATAAAAACTAGAAAAATGTTGTCTGTTGTTTTTGTTGAAACGGAAATGAAAAGAATGACTGAACACACAACAAAACAAACAAACAAACAAACAAACAAAAACAGCACAATAGTTGGAGAGCTCCACAACTAGGCAGCCATCCACTGTGCCATCTCATATGAATATTACTGTTTTTGATGTATTTTTGATTAAATGAATGCAGCTTTGGTGAGCAAAAGAGACTCAGACTTCTTTCAGAAACAGTAAAAACCCTAAACTTGTGAATGGTAGTTTGTTTGATTTTAATCACATTTAAACATTCATCAACACACACATCAGTTATGGTAAACAGAAGCTCAAGCATGCTTGCTTGATGTGTGAGAACCAGTGAGGTTCATTTTCATGTGTTGCATAGCGCTGGTCAATGTTTACAGTATATGTGAATAAAAGCCAAAATCCAATCTCTTTATCATATAAAGCGACTGTGTCAGTTTAGAAAATTTGCGCTAAACCACTCAATTCATATGGATTAGTTTTACATCTCTTTAAGAACTGTAAGAATGTGGTAGTTGTCAATGGAGGGACAGAAATCGAGATTTCATTTAAAATAGCTTCATTTGAAGATAAACAAAACTCTTATGGGTTTGGAATGACATGAAGGTGAGTATTTGATGACAAGTTTTTCATTTTTGGGTGAACTAACCCTTTAAACTTTATTGAAACTGTTAACAAAAGATATAAAGATACAATAACTATATATGAAGATATCTCAATCAGAGACAATAAGAAGCATATGAAGCAAATTGAAGCGTATGGTTAGCAGGAAAGGCAGCACATCTGTCAATGCAGTTATGATTTATTGGATACATCTTTTTATATATTTTTTTTCTTCTTCTTTTTTTTTTTTTTTTTTTACAGTGCATGACTTAAACCTGGAACTGAACATCATTCCCAGCACGGGTCCGGCCCACAGGGGGAGGAAATAAGACGTGACACCACTATAACTGACAAAACAGATGCACACTCCATAATGCACCAGCAGGACACGGAAACTGCCACTGCTTTTGATTCCCAAGGCATTAAGAAAAGCTTTAAATAACTACTTTGGACATATGGACAGCATCAATGCCTTACTTGAGAATCTTTATGCATATTCCACATTGCATACACAGGTGCATCACATTGAAAAAAAAAAAAAAAACCTCTTGTCACTTAGGGTTTTTTTTCTCTCTCTCTTTTTTTTTTTTTTCTCCCTCGTCTTCTTGTTGTTGTTTCTTTATATTAGTCAATCTGTGTCTCTGCCAACCTGTCTACTGTGGGCTCAGATTGGGGCAGCAGACATCCACGAGGGTATTTAGATTTGTGCACAAAGCCTGGTGAACAGGAAGTTGGAGGGACTTGCATCAGGGCCCATCTGGTCTCTACAGCTGGCTGCCTGACAGCTGGAAATTGATTCTACTGAGATTGGTACCTGTGTCTCAGACTCAGCACTGCATACAGCCTGACCAGTGCATTAATGCAATTAATTTAGCTGGCAGTCTAAAAGTTAAAGATGGAGAGGGAGAATGAGAGATGCCAATAAAGTCATGCCATCAACACTGTCATACCATCAGCAGTAATGCAGATATAGCACTTTGGAGAGAGAGAGAGAGAGAGAGAGAGAGAGAGAGAGAGAGAGAGAGAGAGAGAGAGAGATAGAGAGAGAGAGAGAGAGAGAGAGAGAGAGAGAGAGAGAGAGAGAGAGAGAGAGAGAGAGAGAGAGAGAGAGAGAGAGAGGCGTGTTTCAGACAGCACTAGAACACCAAACTGATTGATAGATAAAACAATATTTATTTAATTTCCAACATCAATGCAAACATCTAATATATTCTAATTAAATATGTATTTAGCAACTACTTTTGAATTGCATTTAATTAATTTTATTTTATTATTTTATTTATTTGGTTCTACTTTAGACATTCTACTATAAGTAACTTTGCAACTGCAGTACATCAACTAACTGTCATTAGAGTATTTGTAGACTGTAGCAGACTGTCTATAGACTGTTAGGTTATGGTTAGGTGTTAGGGTTCGGGTAAGTAGAAAGTTGACTTGTAGTTGCCAAGTTACTTATAGTCAGAAGAAAGTCTGTTGGGGGAGCATCAAAATAAAGTGTTAGCATATATTAAGCATACAGTCTACTAATACTCTAATGACAGTTAGTTGACATGTAGTTGAAAAGGTATGTCTAAAGTGGACTATCGAAATAAAGTGTTACCCTTTATTTTATTTTGGTCTGTCAGGCCATAACATCCTAGATTTTAAGGATATAGGCTATAGACTATAAATAGACTATTTTTGAAGATGAGATCTGAGCCATAGTTAGGCACCCTAATATCATGGAGACTTTGGGTGGGCTCTTTTTCGACCTGGGTCGATGTTTACTCTGTCTGCACTCCTGTTCTTTCACTCCATGTGCACTTCACTGGCTAAACAAATGTACCGTTTTGTCATGCCAATAAGGCTGAGTAAATGAAAAACACTTGAGAGACACTAAAATGTATTCTCTCTTCCTGTTCCTCCCAGACATGAGGACATCCTCTCAGACTGAGCCACTCTGATTCAAGCAGAGAGATGGTACGGGACTGATTACACTCCAGAGAGTGAGAGAGAGAGAGTGAGTGTGATGTGTGAGGATGCGAGTGAGGCTCTCATCAGGGCAGGGATGAGCTGAGTGCTGACGTTCAGGAGACTGCAGGCGGATGAATGCTGAATCAGCTCTCCTCACCTGACCACAGAGACACAGAGTCTGACACCAGCAGCCAACTGCCCATAAAGACGTGCAGTGTGTTCACAAACAACATTATAATAGCACTGTATGGTTGAACACTGGGCTGTGGAAGGGATGCAGGGATGGGCGTGAACACCCGACTACTTGGAAATGACAGTGGTGATCGATCATGAAAACATTATCGATTGTATGCAATAGAAAATAAACATTAGCAACACAAATAATTCAATAAATAGAAAGACACTCTGCAGTAATGCTGTTGTTTTTTCAGGCAGTGGTCAATTATAACACATTTTGAGCTGTTTTGCTTCCGTAACTGTCATGATTCTGCCATCTAGTCCTTGTCATTCTTTAATTCTTAAGGCAGGATCATGACAGACCCATGTTTTGTGTACAAGCACATGGCCATTTGTTTTGGCCATGTGCTTGTGTTGTCTCGTTACCTCGTCCCGCCCCCTTGTTATCCTTGTTTTGTCATTATTGCTTTACCTGTGTCACCTGTTATGTTATCATTAGTCTCCCCATTTAATCCCCTTGTGTTTGCTGTCCTGTGCCGGTTCATTGTTACACGTTATTGTTCATTGTGAGACTTTGTCCATCACTGTGAGTACCCTGTCAAGAGTGTCATCAAGAGAAAGTTCTGTTTCTGTATTAGCTGTTTGTTTGTAGTCTAGTTATGTCAAGTCATAGTTTAGTTTAGTCACTCGTTGTCCTGTCTGTGTTTTGCCCCCTCGTGGGTTTTGTTTTCCCCATTCTTTGTCATCAATAAACCTTGTGTGTAGTGCATTCTGTCTGCGATTGGGTTCATCTCCACATCCACATAACAGTAACTTGCTGCTTTCAGAAAAGTAGAAATAAAATACAAAATACACATTTAAGTGTAATTTTATCAGACTTTATCTGTTAACCTGTAGATAATCACAATTAATCATAATACATATATTTAAAAAAAAAATGCTTTCTCAAAAATAGATTTTGTTTTCATATACTTAGTCAGAAATCTCTACTTCACCTACATTCACCAAACTTTCCATATATATTCTGAAGCTTTTCACAGAAGTGTTTGTTCATATAACAGTCGCCTGATTTATATAATATTATATTCCAAAAAATATGGTGGAAATGTATGTTTTTTTCTTGTTATTGACAACATTTTCTGATTTATGGAGTGATTAAAAAAAAAGAGATTTCCAAAAAAAACTAATGTCAATAAAGAAAATTAAAATACATTGAACTTGGCTTTTATCCAATGTTCTAGTTTTCTACAGGAAATGTATGAAAATTAGTGCATATTTAATAAGATTGTGCCACATTTGCTGCAACACTGTAAAAAATGAATCATGGGTCTTGTAATTTTCATTAAAAACAAATTAAGGTGATAATTAAAAATATTGTGTATATTTTATTAAGAAAATTGTGGTTCAGTGTTGTATAGAAAATACTGAGAACATTTCACTAATAAAACCAAGAGATACATTTTCCAATTTTTTTTAAGGAAACACAATTTTGAGGCTTGAATTGAGGAACCGATTAAGCTGATACAATTAAAGAAAAAAAAAGGCTACCTATTTATTTTAAGAGAATTAGCTCAATTATATGGTTTTATTTAGAGACACCATTGTTAGTTCCCAGCATGCTTTGCATGTGGCTGGAAATGGAGAGGAAATATTGAATTTAAGTGTTATTTTATGTGTTTTTGAGTAAAGGGAACATCTGTTTATGTTTAATGTTCAGTTATGTTTGACATTTGAAAGAGTTTCTATTATGTTGAAGTTCTGAGCGTTACCCTTGTGCAGAGGAGTAGGGCTTCTGGTTAGGTTATGAATAACTGCATATATTAAAATTCTGAAGAATGTTGCTTTGTTCATTGAGCAATAACTTTGCTATAATGCTAGTGCAGTAACAAGTTTGTTTCTGTGCTGTGCTAGCAGTACAGTCTTTTAATTATGCAATATAACTCAAATATGAACAGGTTGTTTCCATTCACTCTAATTCACAATATTTTGAGTGTCAACTTAAAATAAATCAATAAAAACATATTTCACAAAAAATATTAAATTCATTGTGGGTTTTACATGATTTATTTAGGCCACATCCACGCGAAGCCAGAGCTTTCCCTATCTGATGTTTTTTTCCCCCGTTCCAAAAAAAAAATTCTGTAAACACGGCGTCGTCTCAAGAAATATCTGCATACACACGAAACCACTGAAACCGACTCAAAACGATGTAGTAGCCTATACATGCCAGACCAGTATGTGGCACTGTAATTCTGCCATAGACATACACTAAAAACGGAGACGAAGACTTAGAGCATGCATAAACCTTGCGCGCTGTATACAATAATATTAGACGCTATAAAATTAGGCAAATTATAAAATTAATATTAAAATTAGAAATTTAATGTCAGAGTGGAATTTGAGTGAACGCCGTGTTACTGGTGATCATGTGGGGCAGGGGTGCGTTTTTTGAATAATAATCAAATAATTCCCAGCAATCGTTGAATATTATTTTTGCTTGAAACGCCCATACCTACAAAATACAAAATGTCTTAGTCAGACAACAGACAAGCATCATAGCATAAGAAAGAAAATATAAATAGGCCTAAATAAAGAAGTAAAAAAAAAGAAATGAAATAAAAATACATTCAAGTAAATAATAAATAAAGAAATAAAAGAGGCTCAGCTTCTGCAGCACGAACACAAGCATGTAGTCGGCAATTGTTGTTGCTGTGACTTAGTGGTGTCTGACTAGTTGACACTTGGTGTGATGACATCATTGTTTCACAAAATGTACGGATTGGCCGTACACACGAAAACACAAGGGTGGCGTTTTCAGATTTATCCACCTTGGGACCCAGTTTCAAAAAATAACGGTTTCAGGCTATGTTTACACGGAAACGATCTGAAGAGAAAACGCAAAAGTGGTGTTGCGTTATCACTTTTTATTCTGCGTTTAGACGAGCGTTATGGGGGGGGAAATCTGCGTGCATATGGTGATGCAAAAGTGTGTGAAATTCGATGAAGTATGCACTCCAGGCAGCTAGGTGGCAATGTGAAGCACTGCCACACAACAACACCAAGTCCGCACGCCTGCGTACAACCTACCTTCTACTTCTCTCCCTAGTAGTGCGAAAACATGGCAAAGCGAACAGCAAAAGCTGACAATTTTGTCTGGACAGACGAGGAGGTGGAGTTATTGCTCCAAACAACCTTAAATTACAAAGCCACAAAGGCACAACAGGGCGTGGACTGGGAGTCCTGCCAGGCAAAATATGCAGACTTTTGCGTTTTTACCCTTTAGACGGGAACGCGGCGGTGGAGCGTTTTTAAAGTTTCACTTTTTTGCGTTTTTAAGCCCCAAAGACGCTGTCGCCATCTAAACGAAAGGCACATCTGATAAAATATTTTTACGTTTTCACCCGCGAACGTTCTCGTGTAAACAGGGCCTCAGTCTCCGAAAATGCTGGATCCGTCTGGACGAAACGCCAATACGATACAAAATTTGTACGGATACAGCTAAACGCGTCTCCATGTGGACAGGGCCTTAGGTAGATTCCATGAAAGAAATCAAGCCTTAACTACTCAAAAATATTATGTGTAATATTGTTACAATATATAGTATATACAATGTAGTATATACAATATATTTATAAGTAAATAGCAGTAACATTTTTTTACAGTGAATTATTAATTTGATGTGATTAATCAACTGGGATAAGTATGGTATGGTATTAGTTCTTACCTTGTTCACCTGTAGTGTCTTACCTTACAGAAGAAAAAAAAAAAAAGAAAAAATAATCATTTTGACAATTGCAGCCAATCAGCCTTATATTTTATGCCACAGCTAAAAAAAAAATAAAAAAAATAAAAAAAAATCCTCACTGTATTTTTTCACAGTGGTGAGATACGTAAAATCTTAACAGCATCATCAGGATCCAGGAGTTTTAAAGAAGAATGTGAGTCCAGAAGCAGAACGTGTCTAATCAGGGTTCTGGTCGCATGAGGGGCCCGAGGGGCCTGGATTCAATCAGGACCAAGCCTGATGGACTATCTGGAGGACACAGTGAGCAATCTCATCTTGTCATCAACTGAAAAGTGAAGACAGTGCTAAAGCCTTCTCTGGACTGCACAAGAACACACTGGCAACTCCCTATTGCACACACACACACATTTACACACTGGATATAATATACTATCATTGGTTATATCATTATAATTTAAATAAATATATTTAAAAAAAATCTAAGTATATATTTTATAATTATTGGAATCAATTTTTACTGACAAAAGTCATTTATTAATATGTGTTCTTGTCTGTACTTATGTTCTTGTGAAACATCATCCGTCACTGCCAAAGTTCACATCTAGCCAAAGTTGCAGTTTTGGCCACTTTAGAGCATGTACACTCAACAGGAAAACTTACAACGCCAAATCTTATTGCACTTAACGCAACCTAAACCCACACTACCTTGAATACCACTTCAGAGTGATATTAAAGGCTAAGTGTATCTCATCATGCATCATGTTCAGGAACTCACATGCCCCAAAATCATGAGATGTCAAGGAAAACTGTCATACTGTGGACTCTTTCTTTGATATTCTGTTTTGTTTTCTTTAGTTCCTGTTTCTCCCTGTTTAGCTTTGGTTTCCTTGGTAACTAGGACTGGGTATTGTTCAAACATTTTCAATAACAATACCGATACCTTGACTTCGATACGGTTCGTGAACGATACTTTTTTCAATACCAATTTTATGAAATCCAATTAATGTTATGAAAGATTAAATTAAACATTAACTAAAAAAAAAAAACAAGTAATAAAAACTCGGTGAGTGTTTTAGCGCAATTTTCTCACCTCATGGGATCACAACACTAAGAGATAGTAAATCTTTTCCTGGATTTTTTTTTTGTGCGTTCCCGAGATTAGACCTTCCTTAACATAATGCCGAAAACCCGAAGTCTCTAGGTGGTCTGGTTGAGGAGTAGATAGAAGTGCAAGATTGGTGCGCACAGAACAGAAATCATGAGTTAACCAGCGCAATTTCCGGGCGAAAATTGCGCTAACAATTTCCGGGGGAAAATTGCGCTAAAAAGACTTCGAACTTTTTTGGAAACTGAACTTTTTTCAGTTTCACTTTTTATCTCACAATTGCGAGTTTCCATCTCGCAATTCTGACTTTATTTCTCAGAATTGTGTGAAATAAAGTATAAAGTCAGAATTGCGAGATATAAAGTCAGAATTCCGTGAAATAAAGTCGCAATTGCTTCTTATAAAGTCTAAGTGAATTATTAGGCTATTTAACCTTTACATTATTTGTTGAACCATGGTATTAATACAAACCACACAATAGTAAGAGCTGAATTTTTGCTTCATTTATCCAATTTGGAAAAAGTGCTAATTTGGAATTCCACCATGGAAAAAGTGGGCCGGTCTTGGGCCTGAACTCCTGGGCTGAAAAGTGGCCTCACTCCGGCCCTGATACATATACATATACATATACATATACATATACATATACATATACATATACATATACATATACATATACATATACATATACATACAGTGAAGTGTGTGTGTGTGTGTGTGTGTGTGTGTCCGTCCAATGTTCAATAATAATAATTCAAAAGAAGAAGAAAGTACCATTTAGATACTATGGGATATGAACATGATGATCTAAAGATTAGTTAGGTTATCTGAAATAACATTATTGAATTATACTTGTTATCAGCCCAATTATCCATATTCCACTGCAATTGTTTTGTGTAAAGGTCTTTTTAGGTTTGAAGTTTCAGGTTCATGTCTTTTATTTTGAAATGTAGTTGGCTGTTTATTTTGAAGTATCGCCATGTCTTGTGAGATATACTTTCATGGATTTATTCATTGGATCTCCAGTGTTTGAATGCTGAAAAATGCTTCACTCATATATATGGAGGTAAGAAGACAACAAGTCATGTTTGACTGCAGTGGATGCATCACATTCTGTCTACTTACTAATGCCCTTTCTCAAATGTCTTGTTGTATTGTTTACCCTTGTGTATTTACTGCCTGTGTGTTTGCCTTTGTGTTTTTCATGTAATTTCCAGGTCAGTGTTGATGTTTATAGTCACAGTCAAGTTGCTATCTTGAGTTCTTATAGTCAGGCCTCGTCTATCTGCTCAAGTCCAGCTTTGTTTTGTATGTGATTGGAAGAGAAGCCAGAGGGAGACTGGGGAAATGACAGAGATAAATTGAATGTATAGAGGGGAAGGAATACTAAAAGAGATACTGACAGAGAGCGATAGAGATTTGGGGAGCCACAGTTTCCTATCAGTAAAGGTCACTTGAGCAATTACTCGACATATTGATGAACGCACGCTATCTGAAGGCATGTGTTCTGTGGACTGAGGGTCTGTTGTTATTTTTCATGAATTACATGCCTGCAAGTCTAAAACTCTCAGGTTGCTTTGTGTCTTTTATTGAAGCATATGGTGAATTCAAGGTCTTTCAAATATTTACTATAATAATTGGAGCTCGTTTTCATGGCCTGCATGTAAAGTGAATTCACTAGGGTCAGACAGAGGACGAACTCAAGCTGCAAATATTGATCACAGTGACGTTAAATGTTAATCATGGAAACTGCAATCACTTATCTAGTGGAGGCTGATTAGGGCAAAACAATTGCATATAATACATGTTGGTATGTTTTGTTGTTGTTGTTGTTGTTGTTTACAATATGCTCTAACTGATCAAAACTACAGTAAACACATGGGCTACAGTACTACCTGGTCAAAAGTCTGGAAACATTTATTTATTTTTTTTAATGTTTTTGAAAGTAGTCTCTTAATCTCACCAAGGCTGCATTTATTTGATCAAAACTACAGTAAAACAGTATTACTGTAAAATATTATTACAATTTAAATTAACTGGTTTCTGTTGTAATATATTTAAAAATGTAATGTATTCCTGTGATGGCAAAGCTGAATTTTCAGCATCATTACTCCAGTCTTCAGTGTAAACTTTTTTTGTTATATTTATTAATTTCATAAATATCTTTATTGTCTTTTTGATAAAGTTAATGTCCCTTTGCTAAATAAAAGTATGTATTGTTTCTTTAAAAAATATATATAAATATATCTTATCACAAACTTTTGAAAGATCAATAAATTACATTTTAAAATATATTACAACATAAAACAGTTCATTTAAATTGTAATAATATTTCTACCATAAAGACTCGGGAGATAGAATGATGCAAGCAATTATTTATAAAGTTCTTTGGCGTAGGCCCCGTCCGTAGTGCATAATCTGAGGGTAGCGGATCTGCATTTCGCAGTCGACCCCCCCGGGAGGTATGGACAGGACCATCCTGGTGGTGGTGGGGAAGGTGGAGGTAATTGTTTGTGTCAGGGTCTGCGAACTTAAACGTGTATTGTGTAAGTACCGCTCTTTTATACAGCAAGTATTAGGACATGATTGGATAGATGTGAAGGTAATAAGTGACATAGTAATAGAGTCTTCCTAGCAGAACTTATGCTAAAGCTTTCATTTCACAGTATTACTGTTTTTACTGTATTTTTAAACAAATAATTGCAGCCTTGGTGAGATTAAGAGACTACTTTCAAAAACATTAAAAAACCTTAACGTTTCCAAACTTTTAACCGTTAGTTTATACTACCGACATAGACTATATATATCAGGGTTTCCGTTGTCCGGTAATTACCGGACATTGGCCGAAAAAAAAATGAAATGTCCGTCAAAATTAAATCTCTCCGGTCAAATTGTCCGATTAAAATTGCCTAATAATCCCGCCCCCCTAACACAATCTGAATTTGAGAATAAGCCTAAAATGTATAAAGCAAAAATACACCGACCTTTGGCTATGTTATAAAGGAACAGGATCTACCGTTTGAAAGTTATCAAACATTATTACATGGCTTGGTTGAATTCCAATGTGGAATGCGGTCTGTTATTTCTTGATATCAGACCGCTGCGAAGCACTAACGGCGCCAGGATTTTGATTGTAGGTGGGCCTCCAGAAAACTGGATGGGCCAGTTAAAATAAGCCAAAAAATAAATAAAGACGGGTTCCCCTTCATCTCCGTTTCAGCGCTTTTCTGGGCACTGAGGACAGCGACTCAGTAGCCTACCTGAATTTAATGCGTATATTAGCATAGGTAAAAAAAAAAAAAAAAACTTAAACATGATTTTTTTTTTGTTGCCTTTTTAATACAATTACAATTTCATTTAATTTATTGTTTAATAAAATTATAGGCCTATTATTTTTAGTTTATTAACAGCAACAACAGCTGTAAAGATGAAGTTGACGATCGCCATCTCCGTATGAACGCGCCTATAGAGAGAAATGCACATCATGGATTACATAATCAGAGAGTAGCCTATTTCTTTTCGTTTTAAATTGTTAAAAATACATTTCAAGCTTTCTTAAGATATATTTCATGTCTGTGAGGGTGAGGCCTACGCTGAGTTTTGTTAAATTAGGATGAGATGCGCTCCAGTTCACGAGCAACGCAAGTGACCGCGCAGGCGCCTGCATGATTAGGCCTATCGTCTGCTATATTCGTCGCTTCTTATTTATTAAATCCAGGCAATTGGTTGATAAAAAAAATATTAAAATTAAGATACAATTTATACAAAACGAAATTCAATTCAAAAAAGTCTTTCTACAAAACACAACTTAATTAAGTGGTCAAAATCATGTCTGACCCGCTCCATGTCTCTCGATATTGCGCATCCTGTATACTCGTGCGGTTTACTTTTCATAATCAACATAAATTAAAAAATAACATTATAATATTTGAACAAATATTAAACTAAATGAGCTTATTTAATGGCTACAACACGTATAGTAGACCTAGACTCTCTATTTGTACAAATTGCTGCACATTCATTTTATTCTGAATTTTGCACACATAAGTTGAAAGGCATTTGTTTGTGCATGCATAGCAAAACATTTCTGCAACATTTATCAAGTTCACTGATAATAATGCGCGCATTTATTAATTATTATCTTAATGAATAATGAAACAAGGACGAAGCATAAACTGCGTTGTTTCGTTTAGAATGGAATGGATCGCAAATAGATCCGAATGAAGAAACGTACAAAACCATAGTAGAAAATGGGTCTCGAGTGTTCCTGCAGAGAGGGGGTTCTCGCTGCAGAATCGGATCAAGACGAAGCAGCGAAGTCGCCTTGCGGAGAACAAGGTTACGCGGCTTATGCGCATTGCAAGTTGTGGAGAGACACTGGGAAGTTCGCTTGAGTAAAAACAATAGGCTTCAGACATTCTATGTGGGGAAGGGGGATTGGTTTGTTAAACTATGAATGTGAAACCATAGTAAAAACAATTGGCGTTGATTGACGCCAATCGGACGTTCATGTTTTTTTCCGTCTATTTGAAAGTTAGGCTAATAAACATGTTGCATTCGGCCTGATTATGTCATTTTTTAAGTTACATAGCCTGCCTCCAGTTTTCCTCAACTTGACTAATTAAGAGGCGATATTTGACCGGCATATCATCAAAATGTCCGGAAAGCTAAACTTCTGCCGGTCACTTTGACCGGCACCATTTTTTTCTAGCGGAAACGTACTCGGTTACCTAATGTAACCTCGGTTCTCTCTAGAAGAGGGAACGAGTATTGCGTAAGTAGCTTACGCTTCGGGAAAGTTCTCTTTCTTCGAGATCTGAAGCCAAAAAATTATCCTTAATTTTGCATTTATTGTCAACGCAGTGCAGCGGCAGGCAGACCAAAGCAAGCTGTATATGCGTGCTCATTGGCTGCCAGGCGGCAACTGCTTAAGCCTACCAGTGAGCCCGGCGTGACGTCACACCCAATGAGGGCGCTTCGCGCCCTCCACACCCTTCTAACCGTCAAGAAGGGTGTGACCAGTGTGTATATATTGAGGGCTCACAGGCTGAACTCTGGTTTTCATAGTCTGAAGTGCAAAAGCTTGTGGCGCGTCACGGCAGGTTACGCAATACTCGTTCCCTCTTCTAGAGAGAACCGAGGTTACATTAGGTAACCGAGTACGTTCTCTTACGAGAGGTTCTCTCGTATTGCCTAAGTAGCTTACGCTTCGGGAACCCATTGTCAACGCCGTGCGCGCCGAGCATCCAACACATGAATCCCAGGGAGACCGGGGAAAAACATAACGTTGAAACAGGTGGCCGGTCGGGCCCACACCTGTACTAAGCACTTCACTTCACATAAATGATAGAGCGGCATAGCCGGTCTGTATACATCAGTGGAAATGGTGTGGCCGGCAGCGCGGGCCCACACAGTGCATAAACACGTATAGGGAAAGGGAATAGAGCAGAAACACTGGTCTATTTGTGGAAAAGAATCCTTCCCCTGGTGCCAACCAGAAAATTAACCAGTATGTGGACATAGTCTGCGCATAAGCGACTGGGCAGCATACATGCCACTTATACTGATAACAGTTTAGCCTGCAGGGCGGGAACTTCCAGGTTATAAAACCTCACGAATGTAGATGGGGAGGCCCAGCCTGCCGCCATACAAATATTGTGAATAGAAATTCCGCTGGACCAGGCCCACGAAGAGGCCATGCCTCTAGTGGAGTGGGCTCTGACACCCAAAGGACACTGCAGGTGTTTGGAGGCGTAAGCTGCTGCAATCGCGTCCACTATCCACCTGGGCAGGCTCTGTTTCGAGGCGGCGAGACCCTTGGTGCGTCCGCCAAAAGAAACAAAGAGCTGCTCGGACCGCCTGAAAGCGGCGGAACACGTGATGTAAACTCTCAGCGCCCTAACAGGGCATAGGAGGTTATCACTGTCCCCATTATCGGATATTGGCAGAGCCGAGAGGGAGATGATATGTGCCCTAAAGGGGGTACCAATCGCTTTGGGAATATACCTGTGTCTCGGTCTGAGAATGACTTTAGAGTCATTCGGTCCGAACTCAAGACATGTACTTAGGATCCACAGATTCAAGCGGTTCAAAAGGAAAAGCCTTCAGGGCCTCCAGGACCAAGGACAGATCCCAAATAGGAACCGAGGGGGGCCGCGGGGGATTCATCCGCCTGGCTCCTCTGAGGAAATGGATAATAAGCTCATTCCTTCCGATTGCCCGGCTGCGCGTCGTCTCAGCGAACGCTGCAATAGCAGCTCCTGTAGGAAGGAGAGCACTTGCGGAACCCCACATGTGCGTGGATCAAAGCTCTTAGTAGCGCACCATTTAGAGAACACAGACCACTTAGACGCATAGAGCCGTCTCGTGGAGGGAGCTCTAGACTGCGTGATCGTGTTCACGACCCCTTCTGGCAGGTCAACGGGTATCCGTTGATTACCCATGCATGCAGAGACCATCGCTCCGGATGGGGATGCCAGATTGACCCACCGGCTTGAGAGAGGAGATCCTTTCTCACCGGGATCGGCCATGGGGGTGAGTGCGACAGCCTCACCAGCTCTGGGTACCAAATCTGGTTCTCCCAGCGCGGGGCTATAAGGAGCACTAGGTGCTGTGTTACCCTGATCCTTGTTAAAACCTGTGGTAACAGGGAGATCGGGGGAAAAGCGTACAGCGGGAGGCTGGGCCAGGTCTGGGACAGCACGTCCTCGCTTTTCGAGAAAAATTTCGGGCAATGAGCGTTGTCTCTCGACGCAAAGAGGTCGACCTCCGCTCTGCCGAATAGGCGCCAGAGAAACTGGACTGTCTGGGGTTGCAGGGACCATTCTCCCGGGGGAATGATGTCTCTGGACAGTCTGTCTGGACCGACATTCAGGTGGCCCGGCACGTGCGCGGCTCTCAGCGAGCGCAACGAGCGGTGAGCCCACACGAGAAGGCGTTCTGTCAGCTTGCACAGGTTCCTGGATCTGACACCGCCCTGTCGGATCACATAGGATACCACAGACATGTTGTCCGAGCGGACTAGCACATGGTGATCCTGTATGAATGGGAGGAAGCGCTTGAGCGCGTTCTCGACCGCTATCATCTCCAAACAGTTTATGTGGAGGCATTTCTCCTGGTCTGACCACAGGCCAAAGACCGGTTTGCCCTCGAAAGAGCGCCCCAACCTGAGGTGGAAGCGTCCGTCGAGATAACTTTGCGGTGTGAGATGGCTCCCATTGTCACTCCCCGCTGGTACCAGTCGTCCGCTAACCAGGGCTTCAGTGCTGAAAACGCAGCTCTGAGTCACTCTGATTCGAATGCCGCCGGAAGCCCAGGTTCTGTGAGGCACTCGGGCATTCAGCCAGCGTTGTAGCGGGCGCATACGTAACAGACCCAGCTGAAGCACTGCTGCAGCTGAAGCCATACAACCCAGCATCCTCTGAAATGTCTTGAGAGGTGCGGTGCTGCCCGGCTCGAAGGACGCGGCAAGGTGTCGAATGCAGCGCGCGCGCTGTGTCGACAGGCGGGCCGTCATTGCCACAGTGTCCAGATCCAAACCCAGAAAAGAGGTTGATTGACTGGGCACTAATGAGCTCTTGGTCCAGTTGACCGTGAGCCCCAGGCTGTCCAGGTGGCTTAGAAGCACTGTTCTGTGGGCGATGAGTTCGGCCTCTGACTGTGCTAGAATTAGCCAATCGTCCAAGTAGTTCAGAATTCGCATTCCCCGACCCCTCAGGGGAGCGAGAGCCGTGTCCATGCACTTCGTAAATGTACGGGGTGCCAACGACAGGCCGAAAGGCAGGACGGTGTACTGATATACCTGACCGTCGAAGGCGAATCTCAAGAATGGCCAGTGACGGGGTATTATCTGGATCTGAAAGTACACGTCTTTTAGATCGAGAGATATAAACCAGTCCCTCGGGCGAATTTGCGTGAGAATTTGCCCGGTTGTGAGCATTTTGAACGGTCTTCTCATAAGAGCCTTGTTCAAACATCTAGATCCAAAATTGGTCTAAGAGCTCCGTCCTTCTTGGGAACGAGGAAATAACGGCTGTAAAAGCCCGACTCGCTCATAGAAGGGGAAACCGGTTCTATAGCCCCTTTGCACAGAAGTGTAGCTATTTCTGCTCGAAGTAGATGTACTACTTCTCCATTCACTCTCGTCTCGGTACGCGCCTGAAAGCGCAGGGGGCGGCGAGCGAACTGCAGAGTATAGCCCTTTTTTACTGTGCTTAGCACCCATTCTGATGCGCCTGGAATAGCTTCCCACGCTTTTGAGTGTGAAGCCAGGGGCAGAATGGCCTCCGGGCTCTGATCGCCGCGCGTCGAGAGCTCGAAACGGAGGGGTGGGCGCAGCGCGCGCGCTCTTGGTGCTTAGATACGGCGGATCGCACGCAGCGATAGCTGGCCGTTTTACACACGGTGTCCCGGTGGCTTGGACGGGGAACATATAGTGTGAGGCGCGACGCGTGAGGGCGGCGTCGGGGCGAAATGTTCGTTAGTATGTGTGAGCGCTCGAAGGCGGGCACAGGACTTACATTTAAAACATGACCGGTCGTGAGAGGCCGTGTGACAGAGCGGGCAGTGAGTAGGTGTGGGCACGGTGAGGTGGACACGTGACCTACTTTTAACACTCGAGCGGCTTCTGCCTGCTTTGTGAGAGTGGGCTCTGTGAGAAACACGGGATTTATAGTGCTTGTGTGCAGGGGTGAACACGGAAACGTGGGCACATTCACTGCATTTGAAACACATACGGCATGAGCCGTGCAACCAGACATTATGCTCATTTGAGATTTCTCTGGGTCGCCGTGAGAACGGTGGTTGCGCGCAGGCGAGCGGGTAGATATACCGGCTCGATGACTGCGAAGTAAACATCTGCAGTAGCCGTGGCAACGGGGACTGACAGAGCATGAAGCTTTGACAGTGGTCCAGCCGCAGCGGGACTTAACCGTCTTTTCTTCCCTCGTGTTTAGACGCTCATAAATACTCGAGCACCATGAGTAGGAGTGGTACGAGAGGCGGGTTCATTTTCTGTATGTAAGAAAAACTGGCCGCGAGCTCGGAGAAGCGAACAGCATAAATTTTTATCTGCCGCGAGAGCCGGGATCGAACTCGGGTCTCCCGCGCGAAAGCCTATGATTCTGCCACTGAACCACAGGGGAGAACACATTACCTTTCAGTTAGCGCGAAGATATAAGAGAGCGACCTCATGTTCGTTTGCAGGCGTGCGTGTATAAAAACAGGCTTGTTTACTGCAATAGTAATATTTCCAGCCGCCTGAACTTAAGAGGGGACTGAGAAATGTGTGAGAATTGGCGGTTTGTCCGGCCACAGCGGGACTAAAACACTCTCTCTCCTCTTTTCGCCGGTGAGTGAGGCGCGCGTGCTGAACGTTGCTCGTGACCGTCCGCTCTGTTATCCCTTGTGAACGGCGCAATCTGCGCAGCCCAACAAGGGGGAGAGCGGGTTCGCTTTCTGTATGTAAGAAAAGCTGGCCGCGATCTCGGAGAAGCGAACAGCATAAATTATTAACTGCCGCGAGAGCCAGGATCGAACACGGGTCTCTGGCCGCGAAAGCCTAAGATTCCGCTACTGAGCCACAGGGGAGAATACAATAGCTTTCGGTTAGAGCGAGCATATAAGAGAGCGTCATGTCTTGTGACGGCGTTTGCTTGCAGGCGTGCGTGTATTTATAACAGGCTCGTACACTGCGATATGAACAATTCCAGTCGCCTGAACTTAAGAGGGGACTGAGAAATGGAGGTAGGTCCGGCCACAGCGGGACGAAAACACTCTGTTCTCCTTTTCGCTGGTAAGTGACGCGCGAGGACGGAGTAGCTTTCTTGTAACGTAAAGAGAGCTCCAAGACCGTCCGCTTCTGCCATCCCTTGTGAGCGGCGCAGTTTGCGCGGCTCGAACAGAGGGAGAGGAAGCTCGCTCCGAGACCATCCGCTTCTGCCATCCCTTGTGAGCGGCGCAGTAGCGCGGCTCGAACAGAGGGAGAGTGTCTATCTCATTCGCCTCATCCTCTGACGCGGCGGCGGCGCGGGCGAGAGCCGGCGGTTGAGCGGCCGGGAGGGGGGGCGGAGAGGGCGAGAGAGAAGCTCGAGGGAGAGGTTCCGGCGAGCTCCTCAGTCACAACAGTCTCCGGTGGTCTCTGCGAGCGGCGCTTCTTCTTGCGCGGCCCGGCAGGGACAGGCGGAGCGACAGCTTGGTCGAAAACTTCAAGTCGAGCCCGCAGGGTCGACATTGAAAGTTCCTTGCACTCGGGGCAGCCGCCCGTAGAGAGTGCAGTGGCGGCGTGCTCGCGGCCCAGGCAGAGAGCGCAGAAGAGGTGGCGGTCTCCGTTGCTGAGCGGGGCGCGGCACGAGCCGCAGGAAAAACGAGGCATTTTGACAAAAACGCCTAGTGCTCTTTTAGAACAGTGAGAGAGAGTGTGTGTCGCAGGGCGAACACACACAGCAGTAATAAAAGGATATGTCGCCGGATAGCGTAGCAGGCACGGATGGCTGAAGGCGGCGATGGCAGCCGGCTTCCTCAGGCGCTGTCCTAAGCTTGCTGGTCGCTGGTTTCGACGGCGGCGGCTTCTCAAGATCCAGCGATGCGAAGAGCTTCGCTGAAGACAAGAAAATCAGAGTTCAGCCTGTGAGCCCTCAATATATACACACTGGTCACACCCTTCTTGACGGTTAGAAGGGTGTGGAGGGCGCGAAGCGCCCTCATTGGGTGTGACGTCACGCCAGGCTCACTGGTAGGCTTAAGCAGTTGCCGCCTGGCAGCCAATGAGCACGCTTATACAGCTTGCTTTGGTCTGCCTGCCGCTGCACTGCGTTGACAATAAATGCAAAATTAAGGATAATTTTTTGGCTTCAGATCTCGAAGAAAGAGAACTTTCCCGAAGCGTAAGCTACTTACGCAATACGAGAGAACCTCTCGTAAGAGAACTCTGATATATATATATATATATATATATATATATATATATATATATATTAGTCTATGTCTGACAGTGTTCTCTCTCTCTCTCTTTCAAGCTGTAAAACTTGTTAGAAGAAGACTACGATCGTTCACCCTGAAAGTCTTTTAGAGTTCACTTCTGAACTTTCTCATTTAGCAGATCGATCAGTCGCTGAGGACTGAGTCCGGCAGTAATGAATACCCACTGCTTATTTCTCTTTCTCTCACTGCTGATTTTAGCTTCCTGCTGAGAAACACTTACTTTGCTAAAAAGAGAAACACGCACACATATAGACATTTACAAATATGCAATTCAGTAGCTTAAATCCTTAATTTTTTTGCATATGCAATGGTTTTACCATCGTTTGCTGCATACCATATATGTTTTGGTGTAAGATTTTTAAGATCATGATAATCATCAATAACTATTATTTTTTTGGTGGTATTGTCATGGATTTTTTTATTTATGTACACTAGCAGATGGCATCTAAACCAGCAGATATTTTGATGTCATGGTAATTTAAACTTTCCCTGGCAACACAGTTTCTAACCAAGAGTTTGTTTCTCATTTCCTCACATCTTTTTTTCACATCTTTTTTTCTCAATGGTAATCTGTCAGGTGAAAGATGCAGATTTTCTGACAGGCAAATGCCCCTGGAGGAGGCCACAAGGATGAATGAGAGGAAATTGGTTTGTTCGGATGGCCCGTGAGGCAGAGCAGGGAGAGAGGGATCTGTACCCGCTTACACTGATTGATTTCTGGGGAGATGACCAGGTCCTGTTCCCCTCCTCACCTGATGGCCCGAGTGAGAGGATAACAAAACGGATCTCAATCTATTTCAATCCCCCACCCCCTCCTCCCAATAAATTGAATTGTTTCGCATGAATAATCTTTCCGGTACATGGGGCCGAGTTACACTGCAGTGCATTAAAGACCGGAAGCCTAGGCACATCGAGCAAAAATCCTCATCTTTATTAGCATGAGGCTATACAAACATAAATACATGATACAATCTTCAATAAATCTGGAGCTTTGGAAAAATACAAATTAACATGTTACAAAAATAGACAGTGCCATAAAGTTTGCACATTTTTTTCAACACAACGTGAGATTGATTTCATGCATGAAAATACTTTCTTGTGTATATAAATGTCCTAAGCTGTATTGGACATGCTTCATCAGTGTGCATTATTCTAAAGAAAAATATGTTTATTTTGATCATATTTCATCAAAATGTAGTATGTTTTCAGCTCTGAGATTACTTTTCTTTTCTGCTGACATATCCAATACCATGCAGCTGTGGAAGAATCAAACTTTTCAGGATCCAAATCAAGTCACGCCCTACATTATTTCACCTCTGATTTTTGGATTAATTCAGAAATATAGCCTATAAAAAGTTAATTTCACACTTCCCTTGTCTGCCGTTGTTCGAACAGATCCTGCCCCAACTCGCTGGAGTCAATGTTGCTGTAAAGTATTTTTACTTTCTTTTTGAATGCCATTTCATGCTGTCTTAAAGTTACTGTGTTTCCTGATGTACTGACATTGAGTCTGCTCTGATATATCTCTATACTATAACTATTACTTATTTCCATCTCAGTTCTCAATTCCTCTCACAATTTCAGAAATCTGTCTCATGTCTCCTTAAAGGACGAATTGCATAGAAAGTGTCTGTTAAATTAGTAAATGATGAATGGATGGATATATTATGACAGTGTTATACGTTTAAGAAATTTACATGCAAACTAGGACAATATTCTCTGGTGTATAAATAAGTGCTAAATCAGTCTGAAAGTGCTCTAGAAAGAGACCGTGTTTAAAGTGAAGGTGATTAAACAGTTTTCCACATGATCAAAAGCTCTCAGGTGTGGGAGTTTGGGAACTGAAACACAATTCTTGGTTTCAATATCATTCATAGTGAGCTCTGAGGCTTATAGTCATTCAGGTCGTTTCTTTATGAGCTCTGCTTCTGAAGTTTTGCTTTTCATTTGCTATCATTCAAGGTGGAATGAGCATAAACCCAGATACTCTTACTGTGAAATGCTTTCTTAACAAGGTTAAGTGCACTCTGTGAATTCCTATATTAGAGCGAAGCTCAGGTACATGGTCTTTCTCTGTCTGCATGTCTCTGCAGAAGAGGGTGAACCATGATTTGGCCTGCCGCTCTCTGCAGTGGGTAAAGGCAATTTCGTAATGACACCACTGCCAAGTTTGCCTTTTGGATGGCATGGCCCATCAAAGACTTTGCCAAGTCATTTATTAAACATGGTAGGAGCCAATGACTGGCCCACATTGCTTCTGCTTTTTTCCTGGCTTGGACAGAAAGCTCGGACACCCTTCTCCCAAACTGGATGTGCAGACAGCCTGTATTCTCAACAAATCCTATTGCTTTTTTCAAATGTTAATACGCTGAGACTAGAAAGAAAGCAAGTCACTTAAATAATTAATATATCTACTTTGCGATATATACAGTGATCAGCTATTATTGCAAAATTAACCCAGACAGGGCGATCAGGAACAGACATGAAGCAGATTACACGGCTACTTAGAAAATAAACTAGTAAATTGACATAAAATGTTGATTTTAGTTCAAAATATTCTAGTATATTAGAAGATAGTCCAATATATTCAGGAATCCTTTATCCTATATAGATTATAATATATAGAATATATATATATATATATATATATATATATATATATATATATATATATATATATATATATATATATATATATATATATATATATATATATATATATATATATATTAATATTATTATTATTTTATTTTTATTTTATTTTTTTACATTTTTTTATTATATCTTTAACAAGTCCCTACATTATTTTAACACTGAGCATGATTTATGTTTATAGCATTATTTTTTTTAATAATTATTCACACTAAATTAACGTTGTTAAATAATATATATTTTTTAAATTACACAATTTACATTTATCATTATGTTTAAATCACTACATTTGAATGCTGAGTATCTTGACATGTGTGATCAAAGTGTGTAAATACTGTGTGTGTGTTTGTGCGAAAATGTTAATTTAGTTTTTTTTTTGTTTTTTTAGTTTTTTTACATCCATCAATTCATCCTGTGTGTGTGTGTGTGTGTGTGTGTGTGTGTGCGTGTGTGTGTGTGTGTGTGTGTGTGTGTGTGTGTGTGTGTGTGTGTGAATGTTAATTTGGTGTGATAATCATCCATCCAGCCATCCATCCATCCACAACTTTTCAGTAAAAGAAAGATGAAATCCGATGTATACAAAAAGATGTTTCAGAGTGTTTTCTGTTCAGTATAATTACCTGAAGCAGTGTTAACTAATTACAGACACGTTAAGACAGAAAAACCCAAATAAGAGATGTTTGCAAAGGCAGGTAAATATAAATTGGTCAGATTGAGAACGCACAATGGCCTATAATTAGTTGTTATTGGGGTTGATGAAAACAATCTGCAACGTCAGGCCCTCGACAGACGCAAATGAATGGCTGTAAATTCAGACATTTTGCAGCATAATGGGTGAAGCACGAGAGAACAAGTAAAACTAATGCAAGGAGTTATAAGTGAATCCGTGTCTGTGAGGTGAGTGAATAGGTTTTTAATTTAAGATCACAGCAGAGCCACTTGAGAAGTGAAGAACATTTCTCAAAGATGTCACTTCAGGCTGCGTTGTACTAATGGAATAGGATAAGATGGGAAAGTTTGCGGCAGTTCATGACAGGGTCACAACTCGACAGTGAAGTATCATTTTTTGAAGGCCTGTTCAAAGGTATTTGAGGTAAACATTAAGGTAAATATCCACATACCAACAAACTCACTGTGTGCTCAATGATTCTGGGTTGGTTTAATCTTACATAACATTAAATACATATTATTATGTATTTCGTCTTACATATTAATCGTACATATACAGGAATGCTCATGCTGCCTTTTTTTTAAACCACAGGCCATCATTTCTACTAGTCCCTTCATCAAATTACACTTACAGTGGAAGTCTAGTGGGGAAGTGGGTCAGAGGGTGTTTTTGGTTAAAGTACCTACATAAATTGTTTAGCAAACAAAAAGTTTTTACTTGAAACGACTTTTACAACTTCTGGTTATGTGTTACCAAAGTAATTTCTAGTTCATCGTTTTTTTGTGCTGACACTAAGCTAAATTAACTGGGTTTACTTTTTTTTCAGTGGTCATGACATTAGTTGAGAGATTGGATGTAACTCTGCTCAGACAGGGTTGGTAAGTGATTCTTTCTTTTTTTTTCTTGGACCATCTAAGCAAGTGCCATTGAGATAAATGGGAATGCTAGCCGATAGCTTTATCTTTGGTCTTACATGTAAGGCTAAAGTGTTATGGTTATACTTGCAACTGATAATTGGAAATTGTGCACATGTATTCATTGTGCCGCAAGCTTGCATGTAAGACTTCCATTGTACTGTAAACGTTTTCCTGATGAATGAGTCTAAATTGTTGCCTGTGGTAAATGTGAACTAGTGCAAAAGCTGAGGAAGTCCAGGTGACCTATTTTAATTTAGCGTTGTCATAACCCAAACACAAGGCAAGTTTAACAAAGACTTGTTCATGCATATTTTATATTACTCAAAGTGCTTTACATATGCAAAGAGTCCTAGAAAAAAAAAAAAAAAAAAAAAAAAACACATAAAAGTTATTTCACATAATGGAAAAGTTGTTGCCTTTAAATTAGAAATCCAATAAGTGTCTCACTGACTGTTTCCAATCCAATGATTTTTAATGTGGAAGGGGTTCAATTTGTGTATCGATGCATAAGATAATCCTTGTTTCCTGTGCAAATTGCCTTTTTTTGTGATTCCAAAGTCTATCTTGTAATCTCTGGCTGGCTCTTAGAAAAATACTGATTCGGATATTGAAGTCTGTAGGTGAAACGTGCACTTGCAATTTATGAAGGATCTGATGGAATATGCACAACTGTTTTTACCGGATAGTGGAGTGCTTGGCTTATCGGTGAGAAGTCTGGGGTTTAATATGTTCCTGACTCAAGGGTCATTTCACTCAGGGAAACTTGACTGCCTATCTGTGAAAGAGGCGCTCTGGACTTGAAGGCATAAAAGCTCCTCGTAAAGGTCATCACAGAGGCAGCGTTATGGGCCCATGAGACAGCAGACAGTGTATTGGCATGTTTTTTATATATACATGAAACTGATGCGTCACTGTTCCGTCGCTTAATACTTGGATATATATATATATATATATATATATATATATATATTATATATATAGATAGAGAGAGAGAGAGAGAGAGAGAGAGAGAGAGAGAGAGAGAGAGTCCTATAATATGCTATCAAATGATAGTTTTTCTAAAAATGTCTGATAAGATTTTTTTGCATGAAAATATTGTTACACTGAATGACATTTTAGTGGGTGTCTTCTGTAAAATCACAGTAAAAAAGTATGGTAGTAATTATTTTTTTCTCAGGAAAATATAAAGTTAAACAGGACATATTCTAATGTATGTGAAAAAGACAAAATTTAAAGCAGTTTTACACTTTTATTTTTTTATTTTCTTGAAACCACCTTTTCACACACACACACGCACACACACACACACATATATATATATATATATATATATATATATATATAATATCAGTGGTGTGCTGTGGTGTTTTAAAATGAGGAGGCAAAGTCCTCATGTTTATATATATATATATATATATATATATATATATATATATATATATATATATATACTGTATATCAAATGTTAATTTATGTCCGTTACACTTAATTTTCTTGGTTAAATAAACATCATATAAAAAAGAAGACCAAATACAAATTCTATTTTATATATATATAAAATTATTTATTTTTTTAATTTTTTTTTTTTTTTGTGAACTAATGTTTAGCTTTTCTTTTTAATAATAGTCAACTTATTTTCATCAGTCATCAAGCTTGTACACACTGGTCACAGACACGAAGATGTAACTTTAATTTCCCCAAGCTGATTGCTTACTAAAACCTCCACAGTCATCATGTTTTGGCAACTTCGAATTTGATTTTGATGTGACGTAAAGCGGTGAAATGTTTTACTAGTTGTTTACTTACTTTTTAATTAGTCTTTCCATTAACACCTTTGTTGACTTCATTCAGGCCGAAGAAAACAAGAGGTGGGATTTATCACACTAACCAATCATAGCCAATCACATCCAATCATCGCCTCCTCTCACGTGACTTTCCCCCATTCATTCTCAATTACCCCCAACTAAACCCACCGTACGCATTAGGGTGTCTGTTTTAAAGTCCCCCTGTAGTCAATTATTTTCAAATCTCACCTTTGATCACCAAAAGGACATATTTAAACGTTTTTCCTTGAAAAAAGATTTGTCATGCCTTAAAGTAGCTTACATGTAACTCTACACCCTTGCCTCATTTAGTATACGCGGATCTATGAATATGCAAATTAGCCCCGCCCCCACTCCCTCGCACCAGTTCAGAGATCCACTAGTTGATGATCACACGTTGACGTGATTGGTTACACCATAGTTTTTTTGAGACATCAGAAACACCAGCGATTTCAAACCATGTTTTGAGACCATATTTGGTTCACCACAGATTTAAGGAGAAAATGCTTAGCAATGGTGTTGAGTTATGAATTTGGACATGTTTTTTCTTAAAGCATATTAAAAACATCACATAAACAACTGTTCTGGAGACTTTCTTACTACTGTGGTTCAATAGTGGTGTGATCAAGGAGTGTGCATCAGTTAGAATGCAAAGGAATAGGCTGGATGGATCTTTATGGTTGTTTATTTTCAGATGGGAGAGTATAGAATGACTAATTACATATACGTGTGTGGTTCTGTAACAAAACAGACAATAAAAGGAATATTAATTACTATTTACATTGACTTACTATGATGACACAAATAATAACAAAAAATAATAGCGTAAATATAACCTGGGGGAATGAGAATTTAACCAAAAGAAGATAATAGGTAGAATTCACCATATATTCACTGTAATAATGCAGTCACATTCTATCACGTAGGCCCGAAAGCCTTCACCACTATGCAGAACTACTGCTATTACACATAAATAGACACTACTACACTACTAATCAACATAACTGACATACAGGTGACTGCTCTAGTATAATAGGATGCTATCAACCAACTAAACGTAAAATAGAATGAGCATTAAATTAAGTGCGCAGGAAAAACATGACTTGTTTTAACATCTTAGCTCAAGTGCTAACAACGATGAACGTGTAAAAATAATGTCAAACATACTCTAGTAACACTTTTATACACTTTAACATTACAGACATTGCACAACCAAACACCCACCTGTCTCATGGACGCAAACAGTAAAAAAAAAAAAAAAAACGAACGAGGGAACATGCAACTATCACCGATGCTCTGGGCCGACTAACTAACAGTGTTGCCAGATTGGGACAGTGATTTCCAGCCCAAAAGCTCACCAAAACCCGCCCACTACAAGAAAAAACCGCCCAAAAATTTTACTGCCGCCAAAATAATATGATATATTTTCATTACCATGTCATTCAAGGTTGATAAGCACAATTTGTATCTCCTTAAAACAAAATAACAATGATAAAATAAAATAAAAAATAAAATTCCAGGAAAACAGATCAAAACAGGGCAATAATTAAGGAGAATTAGCCAATATGACTAAAATGTCCAGATGGACACTGTCAAACGGCGATCAAGAAATGAACCGATGACTTTAACCCTCGGAAGTACACATTGCAGAACATAACGCAGAATTTAGCAGTCAAACTCATTCATCGTTGATTCAAACCTTTTTCAGCAGCTGTCAGAATCGAGTATAGTGCAATCTGGACGGTGTAAAAGTTGCCGATGTCTGGTAAGGTTAGGCTAGTGTGCACATGGCCATGGACATATTTCACGTCCCATATTTAATTTAATTTCAAGTCATTCAACTGTGCTCTCCACAGAGTTATATTCACCATCTATCTCCCACCAGGTGTACGTTTTTAGAGTTGCTCACTATCTTACTCTTTACTGTGTAGATAAAACTTACTGTTTAGTAGGCTATATCACTTTGGCATTAGCGATCACTTGAATATACAGCTACAACTTCGCGCTCAATCACATCTGCCTGCTGATCACTGATTGGCTAAAAGTGCGTGCTCGTCGGTGATGTCAACACTAACGCCAGCTGACTCTGCATGGGCGTGTGTGTACAGTAATGTCATGATGACTGATTTTATGGACTACATGCACACTTTAGTTTAGTTTTTTAACCAATTAGACTTTAAAATGAAGATGTTTGAAAACCGCCGAACTGACCCCAAACCAGCCCAAATTTTGTCCACCCGCCCAAACCCTTTTTTACCCGCACAATCAAATTCAAAACCGCCCAATTGGGCGGGAACCCGCCCAATCTGGCAACACTGCTAACTAAACACAGAAGCCTTCCTTCTTCACAAAATGCCTGCGCCCCTAGTGGTCAGCCTGGGAACTACATGCAAACCAAAAATACTGTATATAAACAGTCTTGTCTTTTTAACAACAACATTAAAAGCTTGATTTTCACCACAGAGGGACTTTAAAACAATGTGATCAAGCTACATGCTAAGAAAGATTTATTTTTCTGTGGCCATGAAAAATATTCTTTCTCAGAGTTGATAGCCGATCAATACTGAGTGTTCGCTGGACGAACAGATTAATTGATTGTAAAATTAATTCAGCTACATCAGGTTTAACTGATTAACTTATTCAAATATGTATAGTTTTGAAAAACTATATATATATATATATATATATATATATATATATATATATATATATATATATTTTTTTTTTTTTTTTTTTTATTCATTTGTTTGTGCACAAACCATCTAAAAAATAATAGACTGGCAGAAGATGTTAATAAATCCTACCACAATATATAAATACAATGATTCAGGAAAAACATGTATGTATACTATAGGAATGAAACAGAGGGGAAAATATTTTTTTTTTATACGGGGTGCTTTAGGGCATAATAGAGATGGAAATTACAGATTTGCTGCAAGTTGGTGTGATATGGTCTCATTTTTTTTGCAGCTACATTTCGCAGTTAAACCGAAAAAAAGTGGGTCAGCTTGCCATCGGAAATGAGAAACGTTTGTCATTTACCTGACAGAAAGAAAAGAAAAAAAACAAACATCATAAACCGCACAAACAAAAAGTGTTGATGCAAAGCTGAATTTGTGCTAAGTTAATTTCCTACTGAATCAAGACGGCATGTCAGAAATCGCAGTTAAGCGCAGTCTCCAGGCTTTTTGAGTTGTTTCAAGATAGATGCTAAAATCAGCTTTCACTTGTACTGGAGTGAAGGCTGAATGAATTAGCATTCACACTAGGGCTGCTCGATTATAGCAAAAATGATAATCACGATTTGCTCAATTTTGAAATCACAATTATAGGTGGGTGATATGATCAAAGTCTTATTTCATGATATGAGTCATTTTAAATGCCAGCAAAATTTCACAATTATCAATTATATAAAAAAACAAAACAAAACTAATACTAGGTTAAGTAATGTAAGTAAAAGTCCTCAAAACAGTTACAGAAGACAAGTAAACAGTCAGCAATACAATAAGAACAAAGAAACTCAATTACAAACAAAACCAACAAAAAAATACAACATAATAAAAATACAAATAAATAATGTTTTAGGTTTTTCAGGAGGATATACTAACAGTGGTTTTCTAAGTAATAGCATACAACAGAAATTGAATGAAGTAATGAAATGTAAAATAACACTGTATACATTAAATATAGACTAATCCTTGTAACGTAAACGCATTAGCTCAAATGATATACAGGGAATTTTAATAATTAATCAGGAATATGATTAATATATATTGCATATTACAGTTACATTAAAATTATGAAAAATAGATAAATTGAATATATCAATATACCATTCTTCAGATCAATTATCCTGATATCTTTTACTGGAAATTAATGTAATTATTGAACAGTTGTTTGTCCAGCAAAGACCGTAAGATTAACTTATCAACTTCTCATAAAAAGTATCACTTCTTATAAATCCAGGAAAAATAGTTTCTGGCCATGGAAACCATTCTCCTGTACTTATAAAATTTAGGTTACTTAAACCGTCATCAAATTATAAAGCTTGTAGCTAGATCAACATTTCAGGGACTCGTAATGTGGGAAATATAGACAGAATCAATCGCAGATATATTGGGTTTTAATAATTGAACTAAGAATGCATCAAACTACACAATATACACGGATTATATGTCTATGTACATAAAATACAGTTAAACAATACAAGATAACGAATAACAGTGAGAGGGAGAATAAAATGATCAGACTTAGAGAAAGATAGAATGACAGAAAAGGATGAGAGAGAGAATGAGAGAGAATTGAAGAAGAGACTGGCAACTTATTACCAACAAAGAACCCTTTTGAGAGACACCTAGATTCAGCTTTAAAATATGTCAGATACTTTCAGTTTGAGGCACTCTTTTGTGGAGCTGAGAAAAAGGGATCGGTGTGTCCCTTTTAGAGCTGAACTGCGTGTCCTGGTTTCTTCCGGAGTTGTGTAGCGGGAAGATTTGAAGGTTCACTTGAACGTAACGTTACTGAGAATGATTCAGGCTAAGTTCATTCAGCTCGTGAATGAACAGAGGCGAATAGGAAGAAGAAACTAGACTATAGAAAACATACAAAGAAATAAAAGAGAAGAGAAGCAGGCCGAAGCCGGTCCGGACTTGGGATTCCAAAGTTTTCGGAGGAATTGAAGGAGGGAGAAGAGCGGAGAAGAGAGGAGAAGAGAGGAGAAGAGACTGAAGGTTCGAACCTTTATCAGTGTCCCGTGTACGCCTCCTTTTTCATGGAGAACGAATCATCTTAGAGCATTTCGAGTGGAACGTTTTCCTTTGTCCTGTTAGACACGCCCACTCGAATGAGTCATGAGTGAGATCGAATTTTGAGAAGATTTGCTCGAGATATATGAAATGTATAAAACAATGCATATTACTGCATTCTGCTATCAGAATTCAACTCCGTTAGATTGAGAGGATTACAGAGATATCAAAAATAGAATATAGACGTTGTAGCAATGCAAAGATACATTATTATGCATTAGTATAGGCATTTGCAGTTCAATTAATGTTACAATAGGACATATATATATGCTTTCCTATGGTTTATAAACACATCTTAACACAAAAGGGATATATTTAGTACATTTAAGAGTGACTTTATGGGTAAAAAGTCCTTTTCTGTAGTAGGTTTCTGCGTGTGTTTGTGCATGATTGTGTGTGTGTGTGTCTGTTGCATCCCGTGGTACGCGTACCACGTGAGGGGTTGGGGGTTTAATTTGAAAATGGCTCAAGAATGTCTCAGAGACAAAGGTAGTATTGTATGCACCTTCACTTATCAGCCTGAGGAGTCGTAAAAATTGATGAGGGAAGCAGTTAGTCCTAGACACTGAATGAAGCCAGTCTTTGTAATTTGCCTTCAGTTCACAAAGAACAAAAGTTAGACACAGTAGGGAGTTGTTCTTGAAAATCAGGATTCGCCTAATTCAGACCATCTGGCCGGATGCCAAGTCAGTGTTGCTACATCCTTATTAAAACTACAGTTTATTCATTCAAGAGTAATGCATGATTTTATCTTTGTCTTTTGGTGTTTGAATAACAATAATGACTGCAGCAGATTTATTAGGCTGCTGTCATTTTAAAAGCTAATGCATGGACCCAATATACTGTTACACACGTGCTCTTTCTCAGTGTTTACATTCACTTAAGACAAAATCGACTGTGTTTATGAGGATACTTGCCAAAATTCAACATATTTGTTCAACAAATTCAACATATTCGGCATTTCAACATATTTGTGTGTAGGCTATTTGAACGTTTAGGCGCGTATCCAAAGCCCACACTATACTTTGCATATCCGTGTTCCGCCCCGTCTCCAAGCGCATGCACAGGAGGCTTCCTAGGGAACAGTATTTCTTTCATCCGCCTCTACGGCAAAGGGGTCTTTGAACTGCCTATCACGAGCCGCACCGAAGAGTACAAGTGCTTTAAAGTAAGACTCCAGATGACTTTGAAAGACTCCAGAGACCAGACAATGCTGTTCCACCCCTGTTAACTGGATGGAAATGGACACCATCTGACATGGTGCAGCAAGCTACGTCAGCCCTGAGGCACAGTGACATTGTTGGGAACGTCCAGTTGGGAAGAGGAGGCTTTGGCCTTACAGCAAGTAAGCCAACTTGGTGTAAGGCCTCAACATCAGAGAGGAGGAAAATGGTGGTCGAGGAGGTGCGAAAAGGAAAGAAGCGCAAAAGCTGTCTTTCTTGCCAAGCAGGGACAATGGATGAGGTCGGAAGGTCTGGAGAGGAGAAAGCTCAGCTGGAGGGAGCTCTGGGAAATGGAGGCAAGCAACATCAGCTTTATCATCAGAGCCACCTATGATGTGCTCCCATCTCCAAAAAACCTCCACCAGTGGTATGGCGAGGACCCAACCTGAGCCCTCTACCCAACTCCAGCGACTCACAAACACATCATGACTGGTTGTAAAACCAGCCTCACACAAGACCGCTACACCTGGAGGCACGACCAGGTCCTCAAGAGTCTGGCAGCAGCTCTTGAGAGCAAGAGGAATACCACCAACTCCTTGCCCCTGAGAGCAACCAATTCCATCACAGCCCCAAACTTCATCCGAGAGGAACAGAAAAAGCCCAACCATCCCCCTACTAAACCAGAAGCTGGACAACTAGTCATGGCCCGGGACTGGATTATGCTAGTCGATATTGGCCAGCAACTAATCTTTACACCTGAGATTGCAGCCACCACCCTTAGGCCAGACTTGGTACTCTGGTCCCCTTCACTGAAGTCTGTTTACATCATAGAGCTCACTGTCCCATGGTAGAATTCAACAGAAGAGGCTTATGAGCGCAAGGAACTGCGCTACATAGAACTCAACAGACTCAGCAGACGCTCAACAACGAGGATGGAAAGCTAAAGTCTATCCGGTTGAAGTGGGATGCAGAGGTTTTGTGGCTTCTTCCACCATCAGACTGCTGAAAGACCTTGGCATCCATGGACAGGCTCTGCGACAGACAATTAGATAAGTCTCTGAAGCGGCCGAAAGAAGCAGCCAGTGGATATGGATTAAGTGCAAGGACCCGTCTATTTCACGTCTATTGCGATCTCAAAATTCCGGCCAGTTGATAATACCTAGAATATCAAAATCGACTGCTGGCGGTAGATCCTTTTCCTATTTAGCACCAAAACTTTGGAACAGTCTTCCTACCATTGTCCGGGAAGCAGACACACTCTGTCAGTTCAAAGCTAGATTAAAGACACATCTCTTTGACCTAGCATACACATAACACATTATAGACTTCTATAATTCAATGTTAGGCTGCATAGATTAGGTCAGCTGGAACCGGGAACACTTCCCATAAATCCTGATGTACTCGTTACATCATAAGAAGAATGGCATCTACGCTAATTTTAGTGTCTTTGTTTATCCCGAGGTTTTCCCGCAGCCTGCCGGATCCAGGCCGTACCCATATCTGATGAAGGACCTTCGCCTGGACCCGATGACAACGCAGTGCTGAAGTGCCAACTAGTCTCTCCCTATGGAGGATCCCTTTACCACTCTACAGATAAAGCGTTGTCGGGGAATTTGTTTCGCGTAGTGACAAAATAGTGACAAAATAAAATAAAACTCTGTATCAAAATTTATAAGGAAAGACCAGTACTTTGTTTAGGCTTGGTCTGTAGGGAATTACAAACCTGCGGACATATATTCAAACGCACATAACTTTAGAACCAATTCTTAATGCGCATGTGAACGCCATCAGCATTTATCACAGGTTCGCGTTTTAAAGTCTGTGTAGAGAGAATGGTGTCGTCTTAGTGGGCCCTAATTTAATAACAAATGATCGTTGTGACGGAAGCGAATCAATCAAAACTAACTTTAGCTGGAAAATAACTTTATTAAAGAACCACTATAAAGCCAAAACAATCTCTGTTACCATAAATTATATGTTTATCTCTGTAAAGCTGCTTTGAAACAATCTACATTGTTAAAAGCGCTATATAAATGAGGATGACCCTTGCTGAGCTCCAAGAGCATCAACATGACCCGCTCACTAATCCACCCCATACCCCACTTGAGAACCCAGGTCACAGCCCTCCAGGAGGAGGGTGAACAAGGTATGTGGTCAGCTTTAGGCTTGACTCAGGGAAGAGGACAACTCTCCAGGCAATTCTTATGATTGGGCATGGGACACAAGCTCAGGTTTGATCACCCTGTAGCTGGCCACCTTTGATGAGGATGTCTAGTGTTGAAAGGCCGGAACACCCCCTGATTCAAAGGTACACTACTGATGATGTGCCCTGAAATTTTCTTCCCATGTCTGAGATACAGCTCTCAGGCCACTCTCAACATCAAGGCAAACCTCATGTGCATTGTCACAATGGACAGATTACCATCACGTCCCGTGTTTCATGATTCTTCAACTCTTAATGTGCTTTTAATAACACTGTTTAACGTCAAGCACATCCCACAGTTTAGCAACATTAGACTGCATTTTAAAACATTCACTTATTTGGCTGATTTGGATGTCAAGTTTGGGTTTTTCTGGAGGAACGAAAGTGCACCGCTGTGAAGGAAAGGAAGGTGCGCGGGACGGAATGCGGCTGCAGCACAATAATCATTTCACGCCGATTATCTTGTTTTCATAATCGTTGGAAGCCAAAATCGAAATCGAAAATCAATTACGATTAATCGCACAGCCCTAATTCACACTCATTTCCATGAAGGACTTGAGGCCTCAAACGTGGGGCATTTTAATTCCAGCAAAAAAAGCTAATCAAAGCTTTTCTTAATGGAAATCCATTAAGAACAGCCTCTCCATGAAGTCGGTCAGGTGTCAAGCACTTCCCAGCCAGACAGAACAGTGGTAAATCGCTCTCTCTATGATTATTTTGAAAGCCTAACATCAGTTAAAACCACTCTTTTTGTTCCTCTATAATTACACAAATAGACTTGAATGCTCTTTACCAAAAACATTTACCTCTGCTCACCGTTAATACAGGTTAAAAGCATCATTTAATGCATTATTGTTGCATTATAAATTGGGTTTCAAAAAAGATTATTGCATTTAGGCAGCAGCTTCCATTGTTAGGGGTGCATTTCATCTCTATGAAACAAGCAAAGCACAAACCCACTTTTTCAGTGGCCTTATCTATCTATCTTGAGACACTAGTGGACATTATATTTTAGTGAATTTCAGAGTTTTAATTCTGGATGTCCTGTAAAGAGCACATTCAGGGCTTTTCACTCTTCTGGAAATATGATACTATTTTTGTAATTATCATTTCAATCTGACTAATTTTATAATTGTTTGTCATACATCAACATCTCAGGAAAATGGTATGGGGTTTCTAATCAAAATATGACTTTCTGTTACAAAAAGGGGATTTGTTTCATACATGTCAATTGCAGAGGACAATAATTAATGTTTTAAATAATGTTTATCAGGCATTTTGGGATCCATCCATCCAGTCTTTCAAACTGACTTGCACATCGTTTGCAATGCAAATTGTGCATTGATTTCCATTTTGCATGCTAACTTCTCTGATTGGTAGATCTCTCTTGAATATTCATTGGTAGTGGAGTTTGGCTATCAAAAATGTATATTTTGTTTTAAAAATAAATTGAAATCAGTGACTTGTGGCTTGAAGCATAGCCATCTCAGAACTTATGATGAGTCTTGAAAAGTATATATTTTCTCTTTTTAGAAAATGAATGGAATGTTACCTCTGAAACCCAACTGTGCTCTTTTTATCTATGGGGGAAAATGAAGACTATTAACACATGGAGAAAATGACTTTTTCTTAGAATGATAAGATGGAAACATACTTACTGATTCACTGAACCTATGCTTTAAGTTACTTGTGATATAACAAGACCCTTTTAGTCTCAATAAATTGTTAATGATAATTAAGATCTCCAGACAGATTTTATGTGGAACTGGAAAAAAATTGATTCCAAGAAAGCTTCTAAATGCCTCTATACGCAGCCAGATTAAATGGAAAGATCAAATTAAATATTAGAGTATGGGAATCTGTGTGTGGTCTTAAATATAATTGCTGGGGAAGCTATTTGAAACTATACTTTGCTTATAACTAATAGTAATTTTAAAGATGTTCAACTACAGTCAATCTACCCTACTGAAAAAAATAAATAAAAATAAATAATATATATATATATATATATATATATATATATATATATATATATATATATATATATATATATATATATACAATCTGCAATACAAGCTATTTAAACAATATATCAGATAAAGATCTGTGTACACCTTTAACTAAATATTTTAATATTTTTTTTCAAATTATTTTAATATTTATTGAAATAATTGTATTAATTCAATAATAATTCATTTTTTGTGATATGCATAATAATATACAGTATGTGTTCTGTACAATGCAGCACAGAGATCAAATAAATCAGTGAATCGGTTGATTAAAAAAAAAACATCCAAATGAATCAATCTTCATTGTCAGTGCCAATTTTGTCCTCATATATTTATGAATATCAGGAAAGTCTAATACAGGTAGTACATTTTTGAATTGTCAAACAGGGGATGTTCTTTTTTTGAAAAAAAAAAGACAATTTAAGCACTTGTCAGTCCGAATATGATCTTCTGTTTAATTAAACATCAGCCTTTATTGAAATGAAGTCTTTCCATAAAGGATTTTAAAATACATTTAAATAAAGGTTTTTATAATTCAACAGATGTTTGAAATGCATATTCTGTGATCCGTGAAAATGTTTCCAAAATGTCCCATCATAATACCAGATTAAATACTTTTCTCATAGCCAGTAGATTTACAAATCATTGTTTTTAATCCCTAATTTAAATGTAGGTCTTTTCAGGCCATGTGTCGCTGTGTCTAAATCAGTTTGCAGTGACGGGCTTTTATGAACAGAAGGGCCAGAGCCGCTGTCTGGCCCGACGTCCCAGGTGGCTCCCATCAGCAGATGTGTTTGTCATCGGTGAAATGGACCCTGATGTTACATAAACTTCCAAAAATCTGGTTGCTGCTGTGAACTAACAGGTCGCCTTAACTAACCTGTCCACTAACAAAAATCCACACGGTTTCACATGAAAAGAATATAGACAGAGAAAATGAGATCCTGAAGTCAAATCATCTCTTTAATATTTAATTTTATTCATGGAGACTTTTGATACTTTTGCATCTCCTCTGAGTCTCAGAAAAAAAATTCCATAACGTCTCCATTGGTGCTTGGATTTGCTGGTATAGATACTTAGTTAATTTTTCAATTAAGTAACAAGTTACTTTGTTTTTCCATTTATTGACTGACCTCTCCTGTTCCCATGAGAGAAATCTGGAGTGTGGCGCCCAGTAGCACCTCACTGCAGTACACAAGATCCAGGGGGCGGAGTTGGATCCAGATATAAGGGGTGGAGATTGGTAGGTTTAGGGGTGGGTTTAGGGATCAGGGGGTGGAGATGGGTAGGTTTAGGTATATGTAAGGTGGGAGGAGTTGGATCTGGATATGGCGGGGAGGCGTTGTGTTCGCTGTGTATACAAAAACAGATACAGCATTCCTCAAAATGAATACAGTGAAATCCGAACTCAGAATATTACACAAACATATTAAATAATGCAAATATACTTAATGCATTTAATCTCAATTTATAAAGCAATGTATTCATGGTGACCTTTGATTATCAAATTCAACCAATACACAAAAATGACTTTTGATAAACATCACATTTGTGCTTCAGTATTTAGTTTTTCCTATTCTACTGCAATCCAGAACAGCAGCACATCTGAAAGGTTTGTTTGAGGTTTACCCTCTACTGTACAGGTATGCATTTGCATTTCCTTCAGCCCAAGGTTTATTGATTTCACTTTTGGTGTGAAAGGGAAATTAAATGATGTCATCTATATGGTCCACATTTAATTTAGTAGGCATATGTTAATTGCCTCATCATGTGTGTCTGCTTTTTGTCCTAAATAATTTTAGGAGAAAATCTGGAGCATAAAACTTCACAAAGTCTTCTAAAATATGAAAGAGCAGCCTCTAAGCAATGAAGTTGTCCTCTGTGCAATGAGACATTTGGAAAAATGTCATGGCACGTACATCTGTAAGTTCATATACTCCATAGGCTGTTCTAATATACCTAAATCCACAAAATTATACCTTAGCCAGAGTCTAATAAAAATGGAGCTTCTTTCGCACTGTTAGCCTCTAATCACAAACGTGTATTTTCCAGTTCCTCGATCAACCTGTTGCTCTTGGCAACTGCGCGCCGTCAGTGTCATGCAGACCCTGTTTATTGAGGATGTCAATCACACTGTAATTATGCGGAGGGGGAACCTCTTGTCAAGCGCTGCGTCGCTCGCATGCCGTAGCTGACAAAGAGAGTGTAATTAAAATCATTATCCGCTAATGACTTCTTTCATTCTTCTTCAAAACCAGGTTCCATTACCACATGCCTTCTCTCTCCGCATTTACAATGTGACATTTATACCATATAATTAGTGCTACTTCTGAATAAGAGATAATGCTTCCCGAATTTGAGTAAAATTCGCGTTACTAGACTTTCTTCTGTGTTATTCGAACGCAGATATTAACCATGCCAAGCATGATAGGCCTATAGCCTACTTTATGAAATAATAGTCAGATAAATCTTTTTTTTATATATATATATTTGAATATGATTTGAATATGATTTTATATAGAATTTATAACAGTTGCCCATAGCATAATAAATAGGCTACATATAAATGTCCACTGTCACTCCATATATCCCAATACTGTGTCTTAGAAGATGACATTTGAAATGCTTATTTTTGTAATCAAAGCTCTGTAGCCTATAGTTTTTTGTTGTGGGGGTCAAAACATGCATTGCAATTAGGGGTGGTAACCGACACTGGTCTCACGGTTCGGTTCGATTACGATTATCATGCCATCGATTCAGTTCAATTCGATATCACGATGCATCGCGATGCACCGCATCCTCAATTTTAAATTTTCCTTCAAAAGTGATGTGTGCTCACCTGTTTGGGAAGTCGCAGTGACAGAAACAGTGACATTCCAGTTTAAGTTTCAAGGGAGGAAAGCTTGTTTATGCCATTAAGAAAAGGAAAATCTGTCAAATAAATTTTGTTTTAAAGAAATGTTCATTTAAAAGCAGCACTCATTAATCAGTGGATTATGTTACCATTAAAGATACGCGCATCAACCGTCGCCGAATCTGCTGTTGAAGGTGACGATCATCCATTTATAATCACACATAACAAAATAATTGTAATTTGACCATCGGGTGCGGATAGCCTACTTAAATCAGAGAAAATTATCGGGGCAGGTGGATGATTTATTTTTGGCTACGGATTCGGGTGACGTTGGAGCTCATCCGTGCATCTCTACAGCAGTCAGACTACCCCCAGCTGGCATTCGACTGACCTTAAACGTTTAAATGTGGCTGAAATAATGTCAGTTTATGAAAAAACATTAATTCAACGTCAAAACAACGTTGAACACTAAATGGTTGAAATGGTGTTGTTAACTCATGGATTCAACATAGAAATATAAATAAAATTTGAGTTGTACGTCAAATCAACATTATTTTTACAACCATGACTTTTAAACATTTTGTTGAAATATATCAGTAGAAAAATAACGTTGTTCCAACATCCAAACAATGCTGATCAATTAACTGTTGAAAAAGTGTTGATGCATGAATAATGATACAACGTTGAAAGATCAACTCTGAATTAAACGTTTAAGTCGTGATAAAATCTTTTTTTTATTTTATTTTTTTTATTTTTTATTTTTTATTGCATAACACATTTGTTACAATTTGCCAAAAAAAAAAAAAGAAATAGATCTTGTAATACAAAAATCATTTAGATACAATTCACGTTTTCATAAGGAATAAAAAATAATAATAATAATAAAAAAAAAAAATACACATCAGCCAATAGAGAATTGAGACGCTTTCTACATCTCCTGGCGTACTTTGAGAGCAACTCCAGGGGCATGTTCAAGTTCAAAACGGTGCGCAACGTTTTGCTACGGTTTCCGGGTTGAACGTCATGTTTCCTGGAAGCGGCGTGCACCGGTGTGCAACGGGGTTTGAGATACGTTTTCTCTTGTTTGGTGGGTGTGTCAGAACTGCAGTCCAATCAGCAACAACATGTATATAAAGCACATGGTATTAAAGTGAACTCGCACAATGGGTTTAAGGAAAGTATTACATTTACAAATGTGTTCGATGCAGCTCGGTATACGCAACAACTGAGGATATTAGAAGACATGTTTGTCGAAAGTTTTATTGTAAAAAAATATAGGATATCAGCATAATGATGTAGTTGTTTATATGTTTAGCTTCATTGCAAGTGTATTGGTATAAACAATGGTAATTAAGTGCTTTTCCTAAAAATGAGAAAGAAAATACAGGGTATTAAAACAGTATGAACTACAAATAAAGTCAGTATGTGAGGCTAAATAGATGTGTTTTAGTCTGAATTAGGTAAGATGTGTGCTTCCATTTCAGTTTCAGCAATCCCTTCACTCAATTGGGATGTTCTCTTTTGTTCTGGGCGGCAAGTGCACTAACTGTAACATCGGGCATATTTTGTAGTATTAAACACATATTTATACCGACTTCATCAGGCTCCGAAAATTCTTCACAAAGAACACAAAGAATAGCCTTCTCAGCTGCCATAGTTGCAACTCTTACGTCATCAGAACAGTGTGTTCAACGCATCACCGTTTCTGTTTAAAAAACGTTGTGCAACGTTTTGTCGGGGCTGAACGCAGCCCTGGGGTGCGTTTCCCGAAAGCATCGTTAGCCAACTATGGCAAAATTTGCATGAAACAAGTGAATATTGTCTAAATACAAGTTACTTTTTAGGTGTCTTATTTTAAGTGTATGAGATTTATTTTGAATAGAAAATAGACATTTGACTAGAAATATCATAAATATTCTTGGTAAAATTTTTAGTTTTTGCAGTGCATTTTTTTTGGGCAAATGAAAAAACTTGGATTTTGTGGTGTAGAGCGTGCTCAATACATTATAAAAATAATAATCAATCGCTTCTTTTTTTGGCTAGAATTCCAGAAGAGAGTTCTTCAGCTCCTTGTCGAAATCAAGGATACAATTCACGTTGCCACCTCATCTGCTGGAACAAGTTATGAAGTGAAGCCGGCAAACACTGAAGAAGAGCTTGAAGCTTTAGAGAATCGCTTGGAGGACAAGAATGAGGGAGCAGAACTGGTAAGTTTTAAATAATTAATCTTGTAAAGTGCTGGCAAAGTTTCATTATGACAATTGGCTTGTTCACTTTGGTGACCACTACAAACTCCTCGTCCTCATCATGTGCCTGCTTTGTGGAGGTCTGCACTCTACTGACCACTTTCTGGTTATATTTTTAATTTCTTGTTTCTTGTTTTTTTTCAGAGTAAACATCTGAAGACGTTGGGAGGCGTTAAAGCTGCAGACCATGTGAAGAAGTCAATGGCTGCGTAAGTAACTTTATGTTCCTTTTTTGCATTAGTTTACAGTGATGTTCCCTGTCATATACTGTCATGCACTCCCCCCACACACCCACTTACTCGCTCTCTGCTACATTTTCATAATGAACTTGATTGCAATATAATATTCTAATATAAATGAATGACAAACAAATGACAAATAAAATGATGGCCATAATGAGCCTCAGAGGAAGAAGTGGGAAGGTTGCCTTCATGAAGACCCGTCTCTACAAGATAATCTGTGGTGAGTTTGCTTTAACATAGTAGTTTTGTAACAGTGTTTTAAATAATTGAATATAGTAAGCAGAATAATAATAAGAAATGAAGAAATAATTTTAGTTGGAGGACTCTACAGAGCATGCTCTAATATTATATATAATACTCCATTCTGGGCTCTAGGCTAACTTCTCTACCAGCAGCACTGGTTACTACCAACTGCCTTTTGTTGCTTGTCCAAGCACATGATTATCAATAACCTTGCACATTGATAAATACTAATTTATATACTTGAAACATTGGCAATTCCACAAAAGTTGATATTTGCAAAATATTTTAATTTGAGAGGTTAACGTTTGCTAATACTGATCTGTTTTTTCCCACCTCATCAGATGCTGTCTTGAGCTCATTTGATACAACTACAACAAAAGTAGACGAATACATGGCCAAATACTTGAAATATGCACCAGAGAGGATAGGTGGCGGTGGCAGAAAGAAGTAACAAGAAGGGAAGATTTAACCAGCTGTGTTCAATGTTGCCCAATGTTTGGGCCGTTTTTCTAAAGGTTAAAGTTCGACACGTGTAAAATGATGTGTGAAATGAACAAAGCAATTCGTCAAATATCAGTCATAATACAGGTTAGAAAATAATAATAAAGTGCTAAGATTATCACAAATGAACAAAATATTTTGATGCACGTCATTCATATTAAAGGAGCATTTCACCCATGGGAACATTGATCTTTATTGAAAGTGGGTCATATATGTAGTCGAAATGTAAAATAAATTTTGAATTTGGTGCCTTCTTGATCGAGGAAAGAAAGAAAGTAACTTCAGGACGCATTTGTATGAAAGACAACAACTCCCACAATGCACCACATTGCACAGCTGCGCAAGCCACTCCCACTAATCCAGAACAGCATATGAATCACTCATTCGTCTATAAGGCTAGCTACCACCGGAGCTTGAAATTCATTTCACACAAAATGTCTAACGTTAGTTAGTTGGCGAACTCATTAGTGAATTACTCCTCATTTGTATTTCTTTCGAAGTGGTGAATTATTGCATGGTAACGTTACCGGGATGTTCAGTCAGATGCGGTGCGAAACTAGGATGGTTCACAACACAAACGTCCGTGTCCTCGTCTGATTCAGAGATTTCGTCCAGGAGAAATTGGCATCGTTGAAATTCTTTGCAGCAGACGGACTCTATCTCTGTGTTCGTAGTTGCATAGTGAGATCACCGGCGCCACCAGTCCGTCCCCAGCTCGAGCCAGTCTGGGCTTCTCGTCCGCGACAGGCAGGTCTTCTGCCTCGGCTGCTCTTCGCTATGCGGCTTGTAAAGGTAGCCACAAACACCGGATTCGAGCATCAGACTTCTGAAATCCTCTTCTTCTACATCATATTGAGTAACGTTACCCTCCGCTATTGTCATATCTTCACAGCTGGCTCCACAGTGCCTGTTAGCTTAGCTTCCAAACAAGATGGAGGATATTACTTTTAGTTTCAGAAAGTGAAGTCCCACCCACTGATCTGTAATAGGCCTGTAGCGTGAGCGGGTCCCGCCCCCTGGAATAATGAGGAGCTAGTGTTTGTAGTCTCTACACTTTTCAATGAAATGTGACTTCCTGCTTATTATGATGCAAAATGATGATTTTTACGTCATAATAAGCAGGAAGTAAAACACTTAAATCCTTATTTCTCCCATCTCAGGGAAAAATGAATGAAAAATCCACGTTTATTATAATATATGACTGGGTTTTTAACAATACAAAGCTTAATGCAAATGGGTGAAGTGTCCCTTTAAATCGTATATTCCACCCATACCCGCTACAATTGAGAATCACTGTAAGCATTCAGACGTATGTCAATTTGATGTATTCCATTAATATTCAATAAAACAATATACAATAGGATTCGTTAACAACGTGTTCTTCTAAAATGAGGGCGAGTCACAAATCCGTGAGTACAGTTTACAAACCCGTGGGAACGGATTGCGAAAGCGTGGGCACGGTTTATGAATTTGTGGGTACAGATTGCAAAAACTGAAGGCACGGTTTACAAATCTGAGAGCGCGGATTAGAAACTCGTGGGTACGGTTTATTAATCCGTGGGCACGGTTTGTTAAACCGAGGGAACAGTTTGAGAATTTGTGAGTACGGTTTATAAACTGAGCGGACGGATTGCCAAACCGTCGCCACGGATTGTTGTTTTTTTTCCCTACAGGTGACTTCCCGGGCTCCGTAGCATCGCGATGCATCGTAGAAACGATTAATTTCGACACCCCTAATTGCAATGCAGTAGCCTACAATTATGACTGAGAGATGAACAAATAAACATTCCTTAAGCCTGATGTATCATATTTGATACTCACTTCTTTACTTAATACTTTTTACTTTATACAAATTAGAAAAGATATTAAAAAAATAATAATTTAGAAGCAGAAAAAAAAAAAATACATCAAATATGATACATCAAATATGATACTGTTGTAGAGTGAGCTTTTGTGGATTGACCTGCAGGGGGCAATCTAATGCAGTTTGACTTTGGCTTAAGAGTAGCAAAGAAGAACTTGTTAGTCAGACAAGAGCTGTGTCCCATTGTGAAGGCTGCATCCTCCGAAGGCCGTATTTGAAGGACGATTGGCCACATTTGAAGGCCGATTGCGTCACAGCGGCACAACGAAGGACGTCCCAATTCAAAGGCTGCATCCTTGGAAGGTCGCATTTGAAGGCCGATTGCGTCACCGCGGCGCGATGAAGGCTGTCCCAATTCAATTCTGCATCCTCCGAAGGCCGTATTCGAAAGCCGGTTGCGTCATCGCGACGCGACGAAGGCCACCCTTGTGCTTGCTCGGGTGCGGTTCACTAACGTCAGCAGGTAGTGGATAAGGGTGCGTTGAAGTTTGCTTGATCTGAGAATTTCAACAATAGTACTTTTTTTCAAGATTGTGCAAAAAGGTTAAAAGTTATGTGCATCATATGTTTCACGCTGTCAATGCAGTGGTCTGCATTGCGCTATCGAGTGTAGGTGCAGCATTCTAACATTGAGTCATAATGAGCTGTTTGTGAAGAAATTATCCGCTTCCAAATTATGTCATTTTAATCAAGAAATTGAAACATTAAAAAACAATTTGCTGTTTATGGTGTGCGAGTGATAGAGCGTGGCAGCAACGAACCAACTGGTCAGCTTGCAGCGTAACAACATTGAATGCTCGGCCGAACAGCTGATCATAGCTGTACAGGGCGCCTTATTATTTTTCATCTCCATAAATATATCTAGTAGTAAAGCTAATGCAAAGGCTAGAAATCAATTAATCTTTTGCTGATACTTCCTTGTCATCATGGAGAGCGCAGTTCATGGTTGCATAGCAACGACAGACGCCATGGGAGAGCAAGCGCTTGTGGAAAGGAGACAGCGGCGCGCCCACGCTTTCCACTTGTTTTTACACATCTAAGGTGCGTTCCATTCGACAGGGTCAATACGCAGTGTTTACTGCTCCCCTACTCCCTGAGCACGGTATATCAGTTGAAGTGGACTTCACTGACAATAACCGCTCATTTGAAACGCCCTGCAAACGTCATCAAAGAAAGTCAACGACGGGGTTTTGATATAACATAAATATATATATAGGACTACATTCATATTTTAATTTTTATTATTATATTATATATTTACAATTATATTGCACTATTTTACAACTACCTAAAATAAAATCACTTTACTTCACAAACTAACAGTTAGCTAAGCTGGCTGCATTCACTGAGGTAAATTATAATCATCAAAAAAAGTATATGTAATATTCACAACAATAACCGTTAAAAATACTGTCATTTGTATAACAATGGCGAAATGTATGAATACTTACACACATACATAAACTCCTCCATCGTTAGTTATGACCGTTCTGACTGGTGATGGCGTGGTGCACGCGAAATGACAGTTGGGTGATCATCGCTCTCCACTTCCTGTGAAGTGATGTATCGATGTTCCCTTATTCCCTATGCCGTGTGCAGTGCCCTTCGAACTGAACATGTTCGCTCCCTTCGGATTGGAATCTCACTTAAGATGGCGGAATACCCTGTGAAGTCCACTTCGCAGTCCACTTACGGTCAAATGGAACGCACCTCTAGAGCGATGTTGTTGATTGTTTGAGCATGTGACTGCGCGTTTCTCCTTGTTTTCTATTGTTATGGTGGGGTTATCTTGTACATCCTCACATTGGAGTCTCGAGTTAATGTACAAAGATTGGTTTCGATACGTGACAACGTTCCTGAAATATTAACTACTTCCTGTTTTTGCATTTTACTTCTGTATATTTTCAAGGTTGTTGTTACATTATATACTTTTGTGTAGTTTAATGTAAAATCATATGTGTGGGAAAAAAAGTACTTCAGTAGGTTACTTCACATTTGAACGTGAATACTTAACGAAATATGCAGTTCCGAAAATTAAAGAAACAAAATGTAGGTCTATTGTCACAATATTAACAAATTGTTGCTAACTACAGCTGCGTCCCATATCAAAGGGCGCATCTGAAGCGCTCGGACCGGTCTAACCTATGGAGGCTGTTCTAGTCGCCTGGCAACTGTGACAGCTGCGATGACGAGCGCGAGAAATACTGGACTTTTTTATATTCAGTTGGGTTTTATATTCAAACCGGGCTAAACCGAAAATACATGATCCGGCAGCTCCGGGGCTGAAACATCCTCACCATGTCCTCTAAAATATAAAACATAAAAAAGACAATAGCCAATTCTGGCTCCATAGCTGTTCACTCAATTAGGCTATATCAAATGAATTATCAGGATGGCAGCATACTCTCGCACCGTTACTTGGCGCCAGGAGCGGTGATCAGAAACACCTGGTTGCGCAATTAGGAAATCCTACGAAGGCTACATGGTGCGTCCTTCGAAGGACGCATAGGCTGCATCCTTGAAGTCTTCAGTCCTTCGAAGGATGCAGCCTTCACATTGGGACACAGCTATGGATTCCACCTGGGCTGTTATCATGTGTACTGCTGGCTTTTGATGTTTCCTAAGTAAATGTACTTTCTTGAATGGATTTGTCTCCTGCAAGTTATTACAGATACAGTAGGCTTTATAGGGTTAAGTAAGTCATCAGATATGTAAAATGTAGTGCCATGAATACCATATATCAAGCAACATGATTATTGGTTAACATTGGTTATTTTGAAATTATCGGCATTGACCAATAACCAGCTTGCTTATCCAACTGGCTGAGATTAAAGTTGCTCTTAGTGTCAGTTCAAAATATAAAAAAAAAAACATTCAAATGGATAACAAAATACTTTCTTGTTTTGGTGAAATTTAAATAAATATTATGTAAAATAAACTTTCTTTTAACATCAGACATTTTGTGTACATCTCATTATTGGCGTATACATAATTATATTGCCATAATAATTATATTGCTATATCAGTCAATTTCCTCTCAAGATATTGGTATGTGACTCATAAATAAATAAATAAATAAATAAATAAATTATATATATATATATATATATATATATATATATATATATATATATATATATATATATATATATATATAGTAACATGCATTTTAAAAACTTTTTTGAGTATGCATTTTTCAAAGTGATCTTTGGATGCAGCATTGCAACAGACTCTGTGGAATACTTGATTCTGATTGGTCAATCGTGCCATCCAGCCGTATGTTATTCCTTGATAACAACCGGTAAAAACAGATAACGCAGGCTCATCCGGGGTAATGAAGTCAGCAGCACTATATACTCTTGCTAGGAACGTTTTTTTCTTTGTGGAAGTTTTGCGTTTAGTGAGCTGATAAAATATAAAATATTTCATTAATATTAATATTAAATAGTCAAGTCAAGTCAAGTATATTTGTATAGCGCTTTTCACAATACAGATTGTATCAAAGCAGCTTCACAGTATTAAATTAAAATAATACAACAAGGTTTGTTTCTAGTGGAATTTATTGATTGATAAAATTAAATTAAATATCCCCAAAATATCCCCAATATCCCCAAATAGTATTTGATAAATATTAAAATATTAATTAAAATATTAAAATGTAAAAAATCAGTCTAATCACAATTTTGTGTACAGTTATGTAATTAGGCCTATGCTATCCAGTATCGAGGACCCGCTCTCTCTTGTTTCATACAGAGGCAGCTGCTGCCATTTTGCGACCGTGCACTGTTGGATTGTAAAATACAAACAGGTACGATTTTAAAAAAGTTTAATCTCAAATCAATATCCCTTATCTCCATAATTATTTATGTGGCGAAATGATGTGTAATAAGTGGTTTAACTGTACCGTATTCCCTTGAATGTCTGTCTAGTTTGAACTTGCCATGCTAGCAACTGCTCTCTCCTTTGCTTTGCATTTAAAGACATAATAAAATATTTTGACTTAATATTTTGTGTGTAATTATTTACTTATGTGGCAAGTAGCCGTGTAATAAGCGGGATAATGTACATCCAGCCGGTTGTTATCTCAGAACCCCTTCAGGCTGATGCAAGTCCTGATCACCCTGTCTGTGTTTATTCTGAGATAACAACCGGCTGGATGTACATTATCCCTTAATGTTTTCTACAGCCAAAAGTTTCTGAAATTTATGTAGGATTTGGCTTGTCATGTGATCTATGTTGGCAGCACTTTAATGTAGAGCAAAACAACTGATATGATGGCAAAATTACATACAGTGCTGTGAAAAATGTTTTGCCCCCTTCCTGATTTTTTTTTTTTTTTTTTTTTCCATATTTATCACACTTAAATGATTCAGATCATCAAACAAATTTTAATATTACACAAAGATAACCCAAGTGAAAACAAAATGCAGTTTTTAAATTATGATTTTCATTTATTAAAGGAAAAAAGTTTTCCAAACCTGCCTGGGCCTATGTGAAAAAGTAATTCCCCCCTAAACCTAATAACTGGTGCAATCAAGCATTTGCGATAAACGAATGAGTCTTTCACATCACTGTGGAGGAATTTTGGCACACTCTTCTTTGCAGAATTGTTTTAATTCAGCCACATTGGAGGGTTTTCGAGTTTGAACGGCCTGTTTAAGGTCATGCAACAGCATCTCAATTGGATTTAAGTCCGAACTTTGACTTGGCCACTCCAAAACCTTATTTTTTTTTTAAAAAATTTAGCCATTCAGAGGTGGACTTGCTCATGTGTTTCGGATCATTGTCCTGCTGCATAACCCAAGTGCACTTGAGCTTGAGGTCACAAACTGATGGCCGGACATTCTCCTTCAGAATTTTTTGGTACAGTACATAATTCATTGTTCCATCAATAATGGCAAGTCATCCAGGTCCTGAAGCTGCAAAGCAGCCCCAGACCATCACACTACCACCACCATGTTTGACTGTTGGTATGATGTTCTTTTTATGAAATGCTGTGTTAGTTTTACGCCAGATATAACAGGACACACACCTTCCAAAAAGTTCAACTTGTCTCATCAGTCCACAGAATATTTGCCCAAAAGTCTTGAGGATAATCGAGATGTTTTTTGCCAAATGTAAGACGAGCCTTTATATTATTTTTGGTCAGCAGAGTCTTTTGCCTTGGAACTCTCCTATGGATGCCATTTCTTTCTTATTGTTGAATCATGAACACTGACCATAACTGAGGCAAGTGAGGCCTGCAGTTCTTTAGATGTTGTGCTGGGTTCTTTTGTGACCTCCTGGATGAGTCGTCGTTGCGCTCTTGGAGTAATTTTGGTAGGCCGGCCACTCCTGAGAAGGTTCACCACTGTACCAAATGTTCTCCATTTGTGGATAATGGCTCTCACCGTGGTTCGCTGGAGTCCCACAGACTTAGAAATGGCTTTGTAACCCTTTTCAGACTGATGCATGTGTATTACTTTGTTTCTCATCTGTTCTTGAATTTCTTTAGATCATGGCGTGATGTGTTGCTTTTTGAGATCTTTTAGCATGCTTCACTTCTTCTTTTTCTTCTTCTTCTTCTTCTTCTTCTTATTTTTACGTTTTTATTGGCGGTTATTAGGTGCTTAACGCCACCTACTGAATGAGAGTGTGGATCAGAAGATTTGCCAGAATGTAGGGGAAGGAAAAAAATATAATATATAGCAATAACCTTTATACTCGCTCCATCAGACCTGTTTCATTCAAAAATTTGATTAACTGTATATGTATTATCCTCAATGCTGTTCCAAGGATGTTTTTTAAAGGGAAGTTTAGTTAGAATTTTTCTAGTACTTCTTTTAATTCCTTCCTTTCCTTTTCATATACATAACAATCCATCATCACATGTTGGAAAGATTCTGGTTGATTGCAATGTTTACACATTCCATTTAAATGTCTAATAGATTAAGTGTCTTGTTGAGCCCTGTATGTCCTATTCTGAGATGAGTGATAAGCATTTATTCACTTTGCTTTTTACTTATCTCCCTTTTAATGCCAACAGAGCTTTGAATACTATACATATGTCTTCCTGTATCATTAATATCCCAATATTCATGCCATATTTTTGAGTTTGATCTTTTATGATTGCTTTAGCCTCAGTTTTACTTAATACAATCTGCAAATCTACTGTTGGTGATTTAAGAGATTCTTCATTTCCTTTCACACCAACATGTGCAGGAACCCAAACAAACCATACACTCAAACCTTTATTATGTAATCTGTATATTGTTTGATATGTTTCAATTAGCATATCAGGCCTGCATGATTTCCCTGATTTTATGCTTGTGAGTGCAGACAAACTATCAGATGCAACTAAAACTTTTTTTTTTGGTTATATTCTTCTACCCACTGCAGTCCCAATATAATGGCTACCAGTTCTACTGTATAAACTGAAAGATTATCTGTTGTTCTTTTCTTGATACATTTTCCACATTGTGGGATGTACACTGCAGCACCTGCATGTCCATTTTTAGGGTTCTTTGAACCATCTGTGAATATCATTATTTTATTAGTAGAATTATTTTCTAAGTAGCTTTGGACAACAAACCAGACGGGTGTTTGCTTTGAATTATCTTTCATTTCCTCATGTATTTATAAATCAATCAATCAGTGGCATTATAAACATCCAAGAAGGGATATTTGAATATGGGACAGTAGGACAATGTTGTATACTATTCAAACCTATTTTCCTTGCTTTTTGATTCACAGCCCATCCAAAACTTCTAAAATTAGATTTACTATGTTCCCAACACTCCTTTACTATAGTATTTGCAGGATGGGATTCATTATGCCCTTGCAGGTTTACCCAGTATGCTAGCATAAGTTTAAGTCTTCTAATACCCAACGGCATCTCTCCCATTTCAGCCTGAATAGCAGCAACTGGAGATGTTTTGAAAGCCCCACTACATATTCTTAGGGCTTGAGCTTGTTCTATATCTAGTTTTTTTTTTTTTTTTTTGATTAGTTTCAGCTGCCGCCATATAAGCAATACAACCATAATCAAAAGTTGATCTCATAAGAGCCCAGTATATATTTCGCAATGAAGACCTAGTTGCTCCCCAATCTCATCCTGACAAGCAACGCAATATATTTTGAATTTTCTTGCATTTTGTTTTCATTTTATCTATGTGTTGTCTCCATGTAAGCTTTTCATCAAATAAAACTCCAAGAAATCTAATCACCCTAACTTGCTCAAGTTCTTTACCATATAATTTCAATTCAATTTGTTTGTCGTTTAGAGAAACAAATTATCTGAGATTTGATTGTAGATAATCTGAAACCCCATTTATATGACCATTGTTCTACTGCCTTAACTGCTGTCTGCATTTTCTTTTGCATGTATTCTAGATTTCTGCCCCTAATCCAAGGGCCCCATCATCCGCATATAGTGATTTCCCTATACCATGTTCAACTTGTTCAAAAATATAATTTATCATTATATTAAATATCAGTGGACTATATACACTACCTTGCGGTGTTCCTTTTTCTACAAAGTGCATACTAGAATACTCCTTACCTACCTTTATTTCTATTGTTCTACCAAACAATTGTTCTACCCAATTGTATAGTCTACCCCCTATGCCTAATTTATTTTGTTTTATAAGGAGCACAGCATTCTTTCCACAGCATATAATATGCCTTTTCGATATCAAAAAAGACAGCTAGTACCAATTCTTTATTTGTCTGGGCTTTCTTAATCTCTGATTCTAGATATAATATTGAATCCATAGTATTTCTTCCTTTGCGGAATCCATTTTGATATGGTGAGAGCAAAACTTTACTTTCTAAAACACATGCATGTCTCTGTTACCATCCTTTCCATTGTTTTCCCTAACTGAGAGGTTAAGGCTATTGGCCTGTAGTTTGATGGGTCTGACGAATCTTTCCCATGTTTTAGAATCTTTACAATAACTGATTGCTTCCATGCTGATGGGATTTTGCCTGTTTCCCATACTCTGTTAAATAATCTTAGAACTTCAGCAAGTATCTTCCATATGAGCTAACATTGTTTAGCAAATATTGTCTTTTCCTTTTTCCTTTTCCTGTTTGCCGTGCATTTTAAAAAGGCTTTCTTCAATTGAGTTAATTACTTTTTCAGATAGGGCCAGGCAGGTTTGGACAGTTTTTTTTTTTTTTTTTTTTTTTTTTTTCTTAATAAATGAAATCATCATTTAAAAACTGCATTTTGTATTTAATTGGGTTATCTTTGTCTAATAGTAAAATTAGTTTGATGATCTGAATTATTTAAGTGTGACAAATATGCAAAAAAATCAGGAAGGGGGCAAACAATTTCCGTATATTTCTTTGGGATTGTTTTAGATCAATTAATTATGTTTTGCAGAGTATGAAGAACTATATAACAAAACTTCATCAAAACAGTATGCCATCAAAGTGGCCATCAAAGCAAGCATGTGTTCTTGTACCCACATTCTGAGGAGATAAACTCCAGTATGATGACTAGTGAGGGCTGTAATGTGAGTGGACAGGTGTGGGAAAGAGGGATTGTGGGATATCAAGGTGAGTGCAGGGGCTTATGGGATAATTGGACCTTTTGTTGATGGAGTATGGCAGGTGGCATGGCCATCTGCTGATGGCTGGTAGCTGTGTAGAGCTAGCAAGGGTGTCGGGACGTCCCTGCGGACGTGATACTGAGAGTTCCTCTCTATCACTCATGGCTCAGTGAACAGCAGGTGAGAATCAGATGGTGTGGAGAGGTGAAGGCAGGGAAACACTCCATCAAAGACCAGCTGAGGATTAGCTTTGATGTAGCAACACTCGAGCTACATGGCCAAAGAAAATTAGCAGGATCATTCCTGTGGGGGGGAAATAAATAAATAAATAAAAAATCGTGTTTTGCATATATATTACCATTATGCTTAAGCTCAGGCACTGAAACTGCTATTTATGACCTAATTTCAATGGACAATATGTTCATAAAGAGCTAGAGTTATTCATTAGCTCAGTTAACAATTGACAGCTGTCAAGTTCATTTTGAAACTCCCATTCAACCATTTAGGATCAGTAAGATTATCTATGTATTATTATTATTATTATTATTATTATTATTATTATTATTAATAGCATTATTTTGCATTAAATTAATCAAAAGTGACAGCAAAAGACATTTATCATTTTACAAATTATTCATTTTTCAAATAAATGTTGTTCCTTTGAACTGTCTATTAATTATCAAAGAATCCTGATAGAAATGTATTAGTTTCCACAAAAATATTAAGCAGCACAACTGTTTTCAACATTGATAATAATAAGAAATCTTTCTTGAACAGCAAATCAGCATTTTCGAGTGATTTCTGAAGGATCATGTGACACCAAAGACTTGAGTAATGATGCTATGCTATGTAGCTTTGCAACAGAAATAAATTATATTTTAATATAACAAAATAGAAGGTTTCTTTTAAATTGTAATCAGATTTCACAATTTTGCTGTTTACTGTATTTTGTATCAAATAAATGAAGCCTTGGTGAGTATAAGAGATCTCTTTCAGAAATCTAAACTATTGAACAGTATAGTTATTATATATACTTTTTTTTTTTTTTTTTTTTAAATTATGCGCATTTAAAGAGCATGTTGCAGGTTAGAAGACCCAATGAGTCAATGTATAGAAAAATAATGTAGGAACTAGATTTTCTTTAAAAAAAAAATCTAAATACGCTACAGTGGCTTCTGGAGTCGTTTTTGTGAGAAAATTTTACTTCCGCATCTGAAAATGGGCGTGGCGGGCGTGACGTAGCACGAGGGAGATTTCCTTGAATTATTATTTTTTTTAATTAAAACTAACATCATAAATATCGTCGCTGTCGGGCGGAATCCTCGTATCTCCAAAACCATTATTTTTCAGGAAATTAAAAAAACTGCATATTTTTTTAGTTATTAAACATTGTGTCGTTAAAGTTGGTATTATAACTTATATTTCTATCATATACTGTTGTATACCAACATTAACACAACATTTCCGCAAAATCATGTTTAATCGGAGATACGAGCTTTATGACTTGGGAGCAGGGAGATACGAGGTTACGCTGTCATTGATTAGAACGGTACAGACACAGACGTCGCTGCTGCCAGCAGTGTTCATCAAAGTCTGCGGTCGCATTGAGCCTTTTGACAAGAGATAAGGCTTTAAGAACTATTCAAATCTAATGATTGTGGTTACATACATCTTCCTAAACTCCATTTTAAACGTTTAAGAGATATGAGTGCGCAATACCAAAATACTAGGCTGTCTAAAATAGGCGGAAATTAATCTGCACGCAAACAAAGTCGGCGGTCGCGTTGAGCCTTTTGACAAGAGAAAAGGCTTCAATAGTTAACCAAAGCTAACGACTGTGGTTACATATATCTTCCTAAACTCCATTTTAAAGGTTTAAGAGCTATAAGTGAAGCAGAACAAAAAATGATGAGCTGACTAACGTTAGCTGTCTAATAATAGGTGGAAATTTGCCTAATCTGCACGCAAACTTACCTTCGTGGCTCACGGGCTTCCTTCTGCACCGAAGCATTACAGCTATCGATTTTTAACAAAACAAGCCTACTCAAATGTATCTAACCTAACTATTTTCACTTGTTATTGTCTAAAAAACAGACAGAGCTATGCAATGATAGGCCGGATTATGCCGCGTAAGATCCCGCCAATAGCATCGATTTGTGAAAAAATATGAAATTGACCAAATTTGGACATACAAGGTTTCCACCCGACAGCGACGAAATATGATATTTTTTTACTTTGAGCAATGATGGAGCTATACTTGACTCTTCTTAGAAGCAAATAAAAGAAAATAGCTCCAATTGGACAAAATGAAATGTAATATTGGTAGTAGGCTATAAACAAAGGTTTATTTTAGTTCAGATTAACATTTGAGGGCAGCAATTGTATTCATAATGTCAAAATAAAACCGACGTAATGTAAATTGAAAGCATTTTATCCTACTATTCCTGTCAAACGTCCATGGTTGCAGAATGCAGACAGTAGTGTTACTACAGTAAATCCATGGTGAATGTTGCTGATCTGTGGACACTGGATAGTTCATTCATTGCACAGTTTATTCCTGGTTTCCACGTCAGCGTTGTTTGATCCGTTAATAACGGAGAAATGTGAATATTTCTCACTAGATCTCGCAGCGATGTTATTACTTCAGTTGTGAATTCAAATGCTTTATTTACTGGATCTCGCAGTAACAGTGTTGCTTGATCAGGCTTGATCATGGCGGCAGTGGCTCAGTGGTTCATGTAGGTTGTCTACAAACTGAAAGGTTGGTGGTTCAATCCCCGGTTCCACCTGACCAAGTGTCGAGGTGTCCATGAGCAAGACACCTAACCCCAGCTGCTCCCGACAAGCTGGATGGTGCCTTGCATGGCTGACACCGCCGTTGGTGTGTGAATGGGTGAATGTGAGGCTATGTAAAGCGCTTTGGTGGCCATAGGTCTGTGAAAGCGCTATATAAATGCAGTCCATTTACCATTTACCATTTGATCAGGCTCGCGCTGCACTGGTCCAAACTGATAAACGGTCCACACAAACACAATAACGAGTAGCTCAGTTTTCGTTTTCCGAAGCCGATGCGGAAGAGAAATCCCGTCTCTTCACCTGCACAAACCGCGCACAGGCACGAAAGATACATCCTTTTTCTTGTTAGGAAACCGGTGGACTCGCTGTCCTGACAGGCTGGAGTTTTTGCAAGCTCCACAAACACAATAATTTACCATGACAATGATAAATTGAAATACAAAAACTACTGAAAACACACTGACTCACGACCGCTCTTACTGAATACCAACCTACTCTGCACTGAGCTGCGGCAGAGCACAGCACACATCTCCCTCTTGTGACGTAAAATGACGCGATGTTGAAAAAAAGCGTTTTTTACGAGCAGTCAAAGAAACGCTCACTTTATCTACTAAATTGGTGTCCTTATGTCATTTAAAAAAAATTTAAATCCTGCATTATCTTTTCATATGATATTTTCATACACGGTTATATATTCATTTTGATTTTTTTTTAACCTGCAATATGCTCTTTAAAAGTTTATATGAATATAGGGACATGAAAATGTAGCACATCTCATTAGCAAATATACATGTGTAAACATCTTCCTTATGGCCAGTGTCTGCATTGTGTAAAATGGTGGTTAATGTGTGTAATCTCTTAGCACTATTGTAAGATGTTTCTCATATTTGTCGCCACACACACACACACACACGCACACACACACACACACACACACACAGGGCTGCCCAGCATCTAATTTCTGCTTCCCTGCAAGGCCTGATTCATTGTATTCTTTTTCCTGAGGGAGAGCTGGTGGATACGGTGAAGCTTTGCTAAAAGCCGTGGAATAACAGACCGCTGTGCACATACTGCGAGGACAGAGGAAATGGCCCGGGCCCTGGAGAGCTGTTTAAAGTTTTACAATCACCATGTGGTAAAAGTTCTCTAGTCCTAGTACAAGCAGACGGCTGACTGAAGAGTGGGGAAGCATCCCCAAACGAACCCGTGCAGGCGAGGTGGCAGGGACAGGTGCTGGAGCCAGGCATAACTCAGAACCAGATTTATTTTCTGAAGAAAATGCAAGTGGCGCTTAATAAAGTTGCTGCTAACTTTCTAGGGTGGTGTGGGGTTTTGCCAGTGCATTGCTATGAGGTTTCCAAGGTGTTCTGAGTATTTATGTAGAGTTACTGGTTACTAGGGTGTTGTGTATGGTGGCCAAAAGATCTCATCGTGCTGCAGCTGAAAAATACAATGCAAAAGAGAGAAGAAGAAGAAAAAAAAAAAAAACACCAGCAAATTAGGAAAACATTCATCAGTTTGACAACACTTGCTGCAAATACTCACAATGCAACCAAATACAGAAACGTGCTGAAAATAGCACGGAAATGTTTCAAAGGGCCAACAAGTGACAAACCTGACTGGGACATGCTTATTGTTCAATGTCTACTTGTCAGAGGTGTTGTCAATGACCTGAAAGGTGAGCTCTTTGTTTATTTTAACATGTTGATCATATGTGCCTTGTGAGTATTTGCAGTGTTTTTGTATTGGGTTGCATTTTATCTGCAGAATGTTTCTGTATTTGGTTGCGTGGTAAGTATTTGCAGCGCATTTCTGTATTTGGTTGCGTTGTGAGTATTTGCAGTGTGTTTCTGTATTTGGTTTCGTTGTGAGTATTTGCAGCGTGTTTCTGTATTTGGTTGTGTTGTGAGTAGTTGCAGCATATTTCTGTATTTGTTTACGTTGTGAGTATTTGCAGCATATTTCTGTATTTGTTTACGTTGTGAATATTTGCAGCTCGTTTCTGTATTTGGTTGCCTGGTGAGTATTTGCAGTGTGTTTCTGTATTTGGTTGCGTGGTAAGTATTTGCAGCGCGTTTCTGTATTTGGTTGTGTGGTAAGTATTTGCATATTTGCAGTGTGTTTCTGTATTTGGTTGCGTGGTGAGTATTTGCAGCGCGTTTCTGTATTTGGTTGCGTTGTGAGTATTTGCAGTGTGTTTCTGTATTTGGTTTCGTTGTGAGTATTTGCAGCATGTATCTGTATTTGGTTGCGTAGTGAGTATTTGCAGCGTGTTTCTGTATTTGCTTGCGTTGTGAACATTTGTATCACGTTTCTGTATTTGGTTGTATTGTGAGTATTATTTGCAGCATGTTTCTGTATTTGGTTGCATAGTGAGTATTTGCAGCGTGTTTCTGTATTTGGTTGTGTAGTGAGTATTTGCAGTGTGTTTCTGTATTTGGTTGCATTGTCAGTATTCGCAGCACATGTGTTGTCAAAATGATGAAGATGTTTTCTTAATTTGCCGGTGATTTTTCTATTTGCATGCGTTTTCTTCAGTTGCAGCATGTTGAGCTCTCTCAGCCACCGTAGTTTTTTTTGTACATTTATATGAATTTGACAGGGTTTTGACGGTGGTTGCTAGGGTTTTGTGGGTGTTTACTACTGCATTGAAATGTGCTTTCTTGTGTTCTGAATGCATTCAGCGCATTGCTACTGTTTGAGGTTGCTAGGCTGTTTTGAGTGTTTTAAACTGATTTTTGTGGGGTTGCTAAGAAGGTGTTTCTAGGCTGTTTCTATGGTGCTGTGGTTTCTAAAGTGTTATTTATTTATTTTTAACACATTGCTATTCATATGTAAAGATGTTTTTGGTGGTTTCCTGGGTGTTGCTAAATGGGTTCTCAAGTCTTCTGAGTATGAATATGTATGATTTTGCCAGGTAGTTGTGGTTACCAAGGTGTTGCTGTTTGGTTGCCAATGATTTCTGGGTGGTTGCTAGATTGTTGCTATGGGTGGTTGCTAATGGGTGCTATAAGGGTCCTCAAATATTCTGAATAGTTTGAGCTTGTTGCTGTGCAGCTGCTCTAAGGGTGGTTACATGAGCAATAATATGTGGTTTCTGTTTGGAGTATTTTTTAGTCCATTGCTACATGCTAGTCTTGTGCCTAGTTTTTAGTTTGTTGATTGCTGGAGTGTTCTGGGTGGTTGCTTATCGCCCAACTCAAGTGTGTTCATCCAAAAGTGAAGTCTCTATAATATTCTGGTGTCTATACGGCTCAAGTTCCTCCTTAAGTTTATGAAACAGTCTTTTTTGTTATTTTTTTCCTCGCCGTCTTTGAGGAATTTTCTTTCCTTCATGTCTGTAGTACAAGCAGCGATGGTTAAATTGTGTGCTGAAGTTTAATACTATAGGGTTATAGGTTTTTTGGCCTTTCCACTAACAAGGCAGAAGAGAACAGATGCAGCTGTGCAGCTGGCTGAGAATAACAAAAAACAACACACTGTCACAGCAGAAAGACTGTTATGAGAAAGGAAGTGGAAAAAATATGGTGTGTCCCCAACTTAAACTCGTCGTCAGGTTCAGTGAGCGTTGCGCTGTCAGTAACAAAGAGTGAGATAGATGTGCCTAAATAAATACATCAAACTCACATAGCAAGGAGAGGTAAAAAGGAAAAGAAAGAAAGAAACTGCTTCTGAATTTTAACGGAATGGCTGCAAAGATTACCTGTCCTTTCTTGGCTATGTCTTCTTCTTTTGTGTGTTGACAGTGAAGCTGCTTTCAAAATTGCAAGGTCTCTTCCAGTGACATAGGTAGAATTTTATTTTTGTCTGGGCCTGGGCAAAAGTGAGCGGGCACTTTCACGTAACGTCCTTCTTTTTCCTACTTTTTTTTTTTTTTTAAACAAACCACAGTAGTACACACATATAGTACAGTAAAACTACCACGTCTTTGTCGCAAACATGTCTGAAACTCTGTAGGAAAAAAAGCATGTCCAATGTCAACATAAACAAAATTTATTCACAATAGTCCCAAGCACTAAATACCAAGCACAGATTACAAATTCCCCAAGCACAGATTACAATACTCAAAATATAAAGTTAGAACAAAGCTATGTAGAAAGAATGTCTTACGTCTATTCAATTACGGATACAAAACACAGCCGTGAACTTTTATCAATTGTGAATTAAGTCATATGACGTTGAGAAACAACAGCATACTGCAAAATAGCAACAAACTGTCCACATAAAAATTAACACAATAAAAAGATCAGATTTTTTAAAAACAAAAGGGCTTACCTGTTACAGAATAAGCTGGAGATTCCAGGGCTTGGAACTGAACTATAGCCGTTACCTGTAGGATGATGGACGCATTCTCTTCCCCATCAATGCAAATTATGAAAAGTATTTTTTATAGAATTTTGCTTAAACATTTATACTGTTTTTTTTTTTTTACATTTTCTAACACACAACTGCAATTTATATCTGAATAGGTGAACACACAAAAACTCACAGGTGTGAAACATTATAATGTTTGTTATTATATTAAAATCAATGAAACAACAATATTTTAATAAATGTAATATTTGTCCATTGGCTACACCCCGGTCACTTCCCAGTGTTCACTGCTCCATAAACACTCAGAAGGGGATATCAGTAAGAGGACATTTCACTTGACAAAATTTGCTATTCATACTTTCATATATACTGTACAACAACTGTTGGAGGTTGGATGTTTCTATGGAGAACTAGACAAGATCAATGTCATGCTGGTTGGCATGAACAGCCAGTCAAAGGTTGTGACCTCTGTGGGAGTAGATCAAACCTCTTAATGCATATATAACTGTCAAATGCATTTGTGAAGTTGTTTGCACACTTGAACTTTCTGAGTGTGCATTCTGTAAATTATTCTTTCATGTGTTTATTATTAATCATTCATGTGTTTTTTGTTTTTTGTTTTTTTTGTTTTTTTGTCATTTCTAAAACCTGTGCTCTTGGATTATTTTACTCATTTAGTCTGTCAACTGGAAGCTTTACTGGAAGGACAATGTTTTGATAACCAGACGTAAGTGCGTGTTGCTGTGACAGTTGTTATTTCCAGCCGTGACATTTTGTTCTTGTAAAGAGTGAACAGGGGAAAATATAACTGCCATACAAAATGTATGAAAAGGGATTTAAAAAATGGTTTACCTTGAGGGATAAAGCTGAGTGAATTTCTTCACAAGCGTTCCTGAGAGAGATGACAGGCAGTGTGAGGAAACGGCAGCTAAATACTGACACGGTTACGCAGTTTGCTCATATTTGTTTCTGTTAGTCTTTGCTTTGATTTTTCTTCTCTCTCTCTGAGCAGTACTTGACCTCTGATGAAGAAAGATCTGGAGCAGATGTTGAACTGGCCTACAACCAGAGACAGTTTAAGGAGAAGGAATTTGATCACTACTGTATGTTATGATGTTTTAAAAACAAAGTTCGGGAGGAGCACGTTCAAATAATTGATCCAATCTACTTGTCATCAAACAATTACTATGTCTACCCTATCAGCATGAGAAGAATACGGTGGCCGAGAGAGCTCAACGCGCTGCAACTGAAGAAAACACATGCAAATAGAAAAAACACCTGCAAATTAAGAAAACATCTTCATCAGTTTCACAACACATGTGTGATCCAAATACTCAACACAACCAAATACAGAAACGCGCTGCAAAAGTTCACAACACAAACAAATACAGAAACGCGCTGCAAATAGGACAGAACACAACGGAAATGTTTCCGGGGAACCCAATAAGTGACGGACCCGGCTGGGACGTGCTTATTGCTCGTGAGCTTTACCTATGCCCTACTCTCTTAAAAGGGCAGACGGCAGAGCCCTTGAATTGGGCACTTTGGAGGGAGCGGGGCACTTGTGTGCCATTATGTTGATGAAGGGAGCAACGAAAGACAACGTAATTTCCTCATTATTTTCACCTGGGATGTTCCCATGACAACGCAGCGCGTGTCCATCAGCTGAATAGCTGTTCTTACCAGAAATATAGTATTATTGCTGTTAACATAACTGTTGCAAATAAATATACATTTTATACAACAAAGTTTTTAAAATATGCATTATATCTGTGTGTGAGTGTCTCAACTTTAAAACTTGCCGTCTCATATTTGGACCCTAGCTGCATTCTAACATTTCTTATGAAACTTATTTTAACATAACATGACAAAATGTGTACAATGTAACTGATGTATAGATTAATGTCTTTCCCTCATGTTCTTTTTCTCTATCTTTTTTTATTTATTTATTTATTTTAGTCTTCAGCTCATTGTTCTTTTTAGTATTCTTATGACATTGAACATATTGTAAATACATTTTGTATATTGTATACAAAGTTGTATGTCATACACGTGTCATCTCTGTATGTTTTGCAAAAAAATTAAATAATAATAAAAGTAGACAGCTGTAAGCACGTCCTAGCCGGGTCCGTCACTTATTGGGTTCCCCGGAAACATTTCCGTTGTGTTCTGTCCTATTTGCAGCGCGTTTCTGTATTTGTTTGTGTTGTGAACTTTTGCTGCGCGTTTCTGTATTTGGTTGTGTTGTGAACTTTTGCAGCGCGTTTCTGTATTTGGTTGTGTTGTGAACTTTTGCAGCGCGTTTCTGTATTTGGTTGTGTTGTGAGTATTTGGAGCACACATGTGTTGTGAAACTGATGAAGATGTTTTCTTAATTTGCAGGTGTTTTTCTATTTGCATGTGTTTTCTTCAGTTGCAGCGCGTTGAGCTCTCTCGGCCACCGTAGAAGAAGCATATATATATATATTCACTCTGTCAACTCACATAACATTCCTTGACAGTTTTTCAGCATCCCTCCACCACCCCGACTCCTCACTCTTGGCTCATTCTTTTACAGCCAGGAATACGGTGGGAGTACTCTGGGTTTGGGCCGAATACCGAGCCCGGAGCCCTCTCCTCGGACAGCACGCCAAATACGCTTTTATTCTATGTGTGTGTGTGTGTGTATATATATATATATGAGAATATGAGAAATATTCCTCAGATGCCATGTCTGTAATTTATAGCAAAACATCTAGCATTAATTCGATCTCAAACAGATTCATTAAAAGTACTTATTTCTCCACCACCTGCGTGACATCATTAACCAACGTGGTTGAACGACCAATTTACAACAATATGGATTCGGGGAACAGTCGTGACTAGCTAGTTGATTTCTTCAACAATGCATCGTACTACGGTAGTTAAGCAGCGGGTTACGTCGTTGTTTGGGAAACGCGCCCCTGAATGACTGTGTGAAAAGATTGTTCTATCTTTGTGTTTGTGTTCCACCTGAATGAAGCTCATTTTTTAGGTGGGTCCTGATAAAATTCAACCTTGAAGGAAGAAGAATGTTTGTTCTTTGTAACGGTGCAATTGCAGGGCTTGTTTGGAATGTTTGGAACAATTATCTGGTATACCTACAGTATTAGAAGTTACATTGACTGATTTTACATTTGCTTTTAAATCAATAATGTGTGTCTGTATTGCAAATTATGCTCAGAGTTAGGTCCTTAAACCTTGAAATGTGTGGAGAACACTTTATCTTTAATAAACTTTCTCAGTTAATTACTCCTGGGGCCTCATGTATCAATCTTGCGTACGCACAAAAACTTTGCGTACGCCAGCTTTCACGCTCACGGTCGTATGTACTAACAGTGAAATTAACGCGAGAATGTGCGTTCCTCCACGCCAATTTCATGTCTGGCGTACGTACATTTCTCATTGTTTTTGTCCGTTGGCGACTCTTACAGGCAATGAAGTGAAGTTGCAAACATTACACAACGAATGGTTCTACAAGTCTATCGCACCACCACCTGTGGGAAGCATTGCTATTAATTTGCAATTTATAAAATAAATGACATATATTGTCACACGAGCCTTATGGAAATATTCTATCAATTATGCAATTAAGTAAGAACATATAAAAGCATATGCAAATTGATACAACCCTTAGTCTATAGCAATGACAGCTTTGGTTTAATGTCCACCTTTATATCAGACCATTTCTTTTTAAGGTCATTTAGGGTAGACTGTGTACAGTTGAGACGTGTACAGTTGAGACACCTTAAATAACTTGCGTTCGCAGCAAGCACAAGTTGTGATTTTTGCTGTGCACGTGCGTATCAGTGTCCTCTTTGATCGTGGGAAATTTGAACAACGGACGCATCTCCGATCCGAAGAAATCGGAAAAAGTTTTTTCTAAGATATGACGTTCACTTCACCATGCACTCTCCACAATGAATAGCTTATTATCCTTATGTGACTGTTAAACGTAACTGGCATCACCACAAACGTTATTCTGTGCACTAAAAACTGGCATATTTCATGGTATTGTGTCATGCAAGGTAATTGCAAAATCTAGAGAAATGTGCGAGGTGGCCAGCGGGGGATAGTTGAGACACATACTGTACCCCCGATAGAGTTCTATTAGGAAACAGACTGTTTAGTTGTTCAGCGTTATGATAACAGGTTAAACATCGTAATAAGCCAGCATAGGACGCAAATGAAAATAAAATTTGATATTTGTGATATTTAAACTGTGTTAATAAATATTGTTACATATCTTGTTCCTGCTTTATACATTTTAACCAGTGCTAATTTAAATAAAATGAATGAATATAAATGGATGAATAAACAAAAATGCTGCCCAATTGTTATTTTCTTTATTTGTCTTTATTTTTTTATATTTACAATGAATGGTTAGTTACCTTCACATCATTAGAAATGGGTGTCTCAACTGTACCATGCACTGTCTCAACTGTACCAATATGTGCCAAAGTTGAGACAAAAAGCACCTTATTTTTATGATCTAATTGTGGAAAATATAAACTAGGGTATTATTGATTGATAATATCTTAGTCTACAAGCTAATGAAATGTCATGTGGCGTGTCATGTGGAAATTCACTTCTTTTCAGTGTCTATTTTTGTGTGAAAAATCAAATCTCAACTGTACTCAGTCTACTCTGCAGTGCGACTTTCAGATCCCACCGCATTGACAGCATCAGCCAAACTCTCCCACTCATATTTTTTACTTTTGTTATTAATTCCGGAGGACAAAGTTCCAAAAATATATTATTTTTTTTCGTTTCTACCTCCGATAGTAGCACCTCCAATTCACTTTCTGTAAAGTTTTGTTTCTTGCCGCCATTTTCTTACTGCTTTCTTTTGGCAAAGTGGACTCATTACCATATTTAAATTAATTTAATTAAGGGAGGAGACTGGGTGGGGCGTTGTGCTCGTGCATGTGCGCTCAATTTTACATTAACTGGGATGTACAAAGAGAATATGCGTGGGATCCTTCGTACGCAGAGATTCATACATCTGGGTTTTTTTGTTTTTTTCAATGTTTTAGTATGAATTCAACGCAAGTCTTTGTACATGAGGCCCCAGGTGTCCATTTCCCATACCATCTCTCTCTTCAGACCAGCTGTTTCCAACAGTAGTTCTAGGAATATGTGTGATGGGTAGTGCAGGATTCAAAGCTTAAATACAATGTGAATGACTTGCAGTTTTCTCCATAAATGCTCCTAAAGAGTGTAATGACCCTGTACTCAATATGAATGATGAACTATGAATGATGATTACATTTAATTGAATGTGTTTTTAATTGTGCAATTTACTAGCAATTTTATTGAACATTGTTTCTACACCCATTTTTATTGATTTGTTTAGTGTATGTTGGCTTGTGTTGTTCTATTTATTATTTTAAAGGAAATGCAGGCCATATGAATATTTTATTTCAGGAAACTCCATTTACTCTACATTTAATCTCCCAAACCAATTATAGATCTGATTTTCAGTAATAGGCAGCGCCGGCGCTGCTGCCACCAAGCCAACTTGAAACACAACGGATCCAGGCCTGTGTTTGACTGATCCTCAGCTGCGTGTCTAGCTCCAGAGAGAAGCTGTTGTCAGGTATGTGCTGCTTATGCTACTTATGGACATATTAATGTCTCCTCTTATGCTGAGCGCCCAACCACAGTAATCGCAGCGGCAACGAGCACTTTGATCACTTGGTTTAAAAAACACATATCAGTAACATGATGGGTTTTAACTTCATTCAGGAGTCATTCATTTTGGGTAACTGCACAACTACACAACTGACAGATGACTTTGAGCGCACCGCCAACGGTGTGTGTGTGTGTGTTGTGTGTGTGTGTGTGTGTGTGTAACCATAGCGACAAAACGACCAACTTTCGGATCCCGCACTTAAGCCTATAATTTCGTTTTTAAAAATGTAATTAAGTATTTAAAAGTTGCAGAATGGGTTCATTTGGAGTCTGAGACTCCGAAATCGGCAGAGATAGGCAGGCATTTGCTTAGATGAATTTGTGTCTTTGATATCTGTGTGTGTGTGTGTGTGTGTATGTTGTGTTGTTGGTGTTAGACTAAATAAATGGTCTTTTAAATATCATCTGCATATCTCCGTTGTGTTGACTAAACATTAGGCCTAATCCAAGTTTATAATTGTGTATCTTTAATTTGATGTTATACGTTTTCATCTACACATTAATTATAATTTCAATTGGTTACATATTTCTCATTCTTTAGACAGTTGTTGGAGGAGCAAGATGGTGTTGGAGGTGTTTGATGTTTTGTCAGATGAACCAGTCAGTACCAGTCATGTCAGTCCTCAACAGTACACAAAAGTTAAGGGAGTCTCAATCCTCTAATAGTGCAGTAACAGCCGTCATGCAATTGCTACACATAGTTGATCTCACCCAGTCTGCAAAAACATTTACAGTGAGCTCACAGTCACACACATGACATGGTCTGTCTCTGTAGTTGAAGTAATACCATCTAATATGTATTGAATGTAAACTGCGGCTGAACCCTATGCTGCTGTTCTTGAATTCATACAAGTTATTGCTTAGCTTCAACACTAGTCTGTTTTTTCCCCCTCCGGTCTCGACTTGGTCTCGGTCTTGGTCTCGACTTGGTCTCGGTCTTGGTCTCGACTTGGTCTTGGTCTTGACTTGGTCTGTCTTGGTCTTGTCTTGGTCTCGATACCCTCTGGTCTTGGTAATGTCTTGGTCTCGGTTTAGGCGGTCTTGACTACAAGTCTAGTCATCGACCATTGCAGGGCAATTGCGTTAAGCGAATCAGGCTTCACTATTTCTAGGAAAAGGTGTTTCTCAAAGTGTCAGCTAAAGCTGTACGCAATGTCTCGTTCCCCTCTCAGGGAACCAAGGTAACATCAGTAACCGGAGATGGCATTAGTCATGGACTGCATCTGAAATCACATTCTTCCCTACTATAGTAGGTGGGAAAAAGTATGTGACAACAGTAGAATGTCCGAATTCACAGTATTCATGAAAGAGTAGGCAAAAAGTACCTGGATGACTTACTACTTCCGGAGAGATTCTGAAGTGTGCTTTCAATGGACACTGTACTATCCCATGAGGCCACAGGAGAGAATTTGTGAATGGCAGTGAGGCAACGCAACTGGTGCTGGTAGGTCACGTGATAATGACAACATGGTTTAGCGGTCATGGAGTAATTACTTATTCAGAATAAGTACCTACTCGAGAGTATGCGATTTCAGACTCAGTCAGCGAAAAAAGGTTGTCAACGAACATTTATCGTCATATATTTCTTTAACAAAATTAACACTATTTTGATGATAGCGTATCTGTGCCCTGGTTGGTTTAAATGGAAGCCACTCGGTCACAGGACACAGACATACAGAGCTGTTACTTTTCATCTTCTTGTGTTTGTTAAAGCTGTTTATTTGAAGTTTGTCTCTTGTGGAATTTTAAAGAAGTTTCAATATTGGTTAGAAGCTCTGAGGAGGATTTGAAAATGTTATAGGTTTCATGTAATTACATGTATTTATTTTGCATTACATTTTAGGGACGACAATGGTATGGTACTATTACATAATCTGCAAATCTATTTCTGTTTATTTTAGATGTCATGTACTGTAAAAACCTTTTTTCCCAAAAATTTCCCCAAAGAATATCGGGGTATGTTTTACAAGAAAATAGTCTCTCAACATCGAAATTTCACATTGAATAGAAAGTTTTTTTTTTTTATTGTGAAATTTACTAGCAATTTTTTGGGTGGAAATTCTACACCAGTTTATTTTTCAGTGTATGTTGTCTTGTGTTGTTTTATTTATTATTTTAAAGGAAACTATAGATGTATATCAACATTTTATTTCAGGAAACTCCATTTGCTCTACGTTTAATCTCCCAAACCAATTATAGATCTGATTTGTGAAGGGGTGTCATGATATTTAATCCTTAACATAGCAAATTGAGTAGGAAAATAAAATAAAATAAGTCCAAATAAAATAAATGTTCTAGGATAACAAGTTCTGTTCTATTCTGTTCTTATTCTATTACTTTTTGTCTGTAAACCACTGGAATCTTGACCTGGTTTGACAGGCGTGGGGTGACACACTAGTCACGATCCCTCTGGAAACAAAAAGAATATGCAATGATCTGTCATATGAACACCAGAGATGGGAAGGGAGAGATGTGGAACTTATTGTATTCTTCTAGTGTTTCTCTGAACCATTTGCACATGTATCACTGTTCCCTAATTTTCTGTTTTCCTTTTCTAGAGATCTTTTCAAAATGATGCAATATAAAACAAAATACATACATATAGACATACTGTATAGTGTATATTGTGTATGATTAATTTACAGTACCTGTCAAAAGTTTGGAAACATTACAATTTGGAATGTGTTTGAAAGAAGTTTATTATGCTCACCAAGCCAGGCCCAGTATTCATGCATTAATTTCATATTTATTTCTGGCCAGGCCCAGTACTCATGCATTTATTTCATCAACAATACAGTAAAGAAAGTAATATTGTGAAATAGTATTGCAATTCAAAATTACTGTTTTCTATTTTAATACATTTTAAAAAAGTAATTTATTCCTGTGATGACAAAGCTGAATTTTCAGCATCATTACTCCAGTCTTCATTCTTCATCATTCTAGTATACTGACTTGTTGCACAAGAAACATTTAAGAATTATTTTTTTATTTTTATTTTTATTTTTTTACTTGGGAACCTTGGATGTGAATCTTGTGATGCATTCCCTTTCAGGTCAGCCTGTATACTTGGGCTAGGTGGTCCATATGTAGTGATTCCCTGATGGTAATCCCATATGATGTATTGCCCAACAATACGGTTTCCTTAACAGTAAACATGTCTTCCCCTAGGCAGAGCTCCCTCTCTGCCGCCAGTTGCTGTGTTTGTAGTAGTTCCTCCCTCTTCAGGTAGGACCTACAGCAGGGACCTTTTTTCTACATGTGGTACTTCCCAATGGTAAGTCCATGTGATGTATTCTCCACATATTAACCTCCCTTTAATCAGGATGTAGTCTCTGTAGTGTTCTTTCTCTTATCTAGGAGAAATAATGCTTCCCCAGTGGTAATTCTGGTCTGCAGAACTGTGAGTCTTATTTGAAAAGGTCAAAAGACCTTGCCGAAGCAACCTATTCCCATGGAAAGCACTGTCCATGCATTGTACAAGGGACTATGCGGTTTACATAGGGAGTTGGGTAGGTTACGATGTTGCAAGTGCGCTTGTTACCCGGCTTGAGGGGGTATGCCGGCATCTGCACCGCCAAAACCATGTAACATGGTTCAGCTATTGGGGTGTTTTCCCCGGGGGGCCCCTAGTGTAAGTCAATCAACACCATGTTGAAGTGAATGATATGGAACATCTTGGCTACTGTTGTAACCTTCATTACTTGAAGAAGGGAACGAGACGTGGTGACCTCTGGCCACAACGCTGAACTGCCCGCGGAAATGGCCGGGACACTGTCTCAGCTTGCTGGCTCCCTTTTATAAAGTATGTCTGGGGGAGTGGCATGCAAAATTCCACTTGCCAATTCTTATTGGCCTTTTCTCAAAGCTTTAGAGGTGTTTGGGGCTCCCAAGTGCGACCCCTAGTGTCAGTCAATCGACACCTCGTCTCGTTTCCTCCATCAGGGAACAGAGATTACAACAGTAACCAAGACGTTCACCCATTTCTTAAAAAAAAAAAAAAAAAGAAAAAAAAAGAAAAATTGAAAAAATTACAATAATTGATTCTTTAAATTATATATAACAGATTTAACATGACTTAAAGACACCAAGTTATGTAGCCTCAGTTTCGTTTGAAGACAGTTCCAGTCCGAGGTTGCGGCAAATTTAAAATCAGTTTTTATCAAGTTGACACTAGCTATGTTTCCATCCACCTGTTGTCACGATTCACACAGGGAACAGACGAGATGGTAAGTTTAATGTGTTTATTTAGCAGAATGGATCGGATCCAGAGATGAATGGTGAGTAAACCGAAATTAGATAAACAATGGAAGCTTAGCTGAATGATAATCAAGTCTCTCTTTCTCTTTGCAGATGATGAAGATGAAGATGAAGGCTCAGAAGATGGATGGTAGACAGGCTGATGAGGATCGTCTCAGGTAGGTTTTCAGGTAAGTCTTGTAGGAAGGGAGTCTGTGTGTCTTGTATTGACGAGACCAGACGAGGAGTGAAGGGAGAGTGCTGAATATATAGGGCTTGTTAACGAGGGAGTGCAGGTGATGATGATGATGGCTGATAGAGTGCAGGTGTGCCAAGGAGGATGATGGGAAGTGTAGCGCACACACAGATGAGGAAGACAGACAGAAAACTAAAAAAAACTAAATTCAGCTCAATTAACTCAAGATAAGAAAACATGCGCATAACTATGATGGAAACACATTTCCTGAATAAATTCATTGATGCGCATCAAAAAATGCAAAAAAACGTTTTCAACATTTAAAACCAGCTTAAAAACACAAATCCTTCCTTGAATAATGTCAAAGGCAGATTGTAAGTAGCCCAAAGATTGCTGCATGGAAGGGGCCATACAATAAATAACAGTGTCAATTGCGTAAAAAATAAAACCTTGCATTAACAATATTAAAATCAAGACAGATCTGGATTACAGACAAGAGCCACACAAGGGCCATGACTTGCCCAAGTCTCAGCCAATTAATGACCCATATCCGGCTCCATTAAATCTGATTGAATACCTTCCACACGTACACAATGAATTCTGATTTTGTTAGTTGATAAGAAAAGATTAAACATGTCAGCGGAGGTAAAATCTATATACAGTGCTATGCATAAGTTTAGACACCCATGCTAAAGTTGACTAAAAAGAGGAATAAAAAATCATCTTTTGGAAATTGAACTTAATGCCTTAATTAAAAAAATTAGGAAAAATCCAACCTTTTAGGACACCAATTTTCTTTGTGAATGAATAATGTATCATAAATAAATAAATGTTCTTCCTAAAAATACAGGGTGCATAAGTTTGGACACCCCTATGTTAAATTCCCATAGAGGCAGGCAGATTTTTATTTTTAAAGGCCAGTTACTTCATGGATCCAGGATTGTCAGGGAACGAGTGGAAGCAGCAAGTAAAAATGTTTATTTGACAAATAAACAGTTCACAGTCAGAAAGACACAAAACACAGAAGTTGGCGAGTGGCGCAGGGACCTCGATAGGCAACCAGGCAGGTGATGTAATCCAGTGAATGGTAATCCAGAGTCCGGGAAAGAGATGAGTTGAGTAGATGGTGAAGCACGGAGAACATCCAGGGAACGGAGACCACGAAGAATGCCACAGAACAGGACAGGAACCAACACCAGACAAAATCACAACGATCTGCCAACACAAGATACCAGTCACTGAGAATATATACAAGTTGAAAGTGAAGACAGCTGGCGCTGATAATTAGCTGATGATTAGCTGTAATCAGAGGACACACCCACACTGACATACAAGTTCACACACACACACACACACTATCACAAGACATGAAGAAGGCAGAGAATTCATAAACCGTGACAAGGATACTATGCATCCTGATAAAGTTCCCTTGGCCTTTGGAATTAAAATAGCCCAACATCATCACATAGCCTTCACCATACCTAGAGATTGGCATGATTTTATTTCAGTTAGCCTAGCTAGTAGCTGGTTTGATTTGCATTGAGAGATGATCTTATGGAAAGTACTCCATGCCAATCTCTAGGTATGGTGAAGGCTATGTGATGATGTGGGGCTATTTTAATTCCAAAGGCCAAGGGAACTTTATCAGGATGCATAGTATCCTACACTGTAAAAACTAAAGGAGCCTCAAATATCCTGTCGGATACTCAAGGAACTTCAAAATGTAATTTAAGTGCCTCAAAGCTCTTTCTCCTATAGTAGGGTTACTGGAGGAGCATTGACAATCTTTGAGGTTCTTGCTGGAACTTATGGGATCCTTTAAGCACTTTGTATTTAGTTCAGAGGTTCTGGACTCACCTTTTCATTACCGTGAGACCTCGAAGTGCTTTGGGGGAAAATAGAGGAACTTGAATGCGATAAAAGGGTTTTTGGAAGATCTTTTAACGTTTCAGTGGTTCCTGGAAGATCTCTTATGTTAAAGCCAGCATCTGGAGGAACCCAATGGTTCAGTGAGGCCAGAATGCGATTATTATTATCCTATTATTATTATTATTATTATTATTATAGGCTACTTAAGTTTGATTCAGTATACATACCCAGGTGAAAAAGACGTACTATTAAATGTATTAAAAATGTACTTGAGTGTGATTTTAGTAGGCCTACAATACAAATATACTTTAATGCATTTTTAATACATTTAACAGTAGCCTACATCTTTTTCACCTGGGTAGCTTACATTTATTTAGGCCTATTTTATTGATTAATTTAAACCTTAAACAACAACACTAAATAATAATAATATTAATAATATGAAGAAGAAGAACCAAGAGGAGAAAAGTTTTATTCTGTCACGAAACTGCTGCTATTCCTCTGCTGTCGTCACTTCAGTGATGCTCGCGCGCAACAAAGCTCAGCTGATCGACGTCATCGGGTTTGAAAGTAACGGCTCCAGTCCTCTCATCAAAGCCTGCCGCAGCTTCCGCCGTTTGTTCGGCTCTCCGTTACAAGGTTTGTAAACTCGCCAAATAAATATAAATACAAAGTCCACTCGCTATATATTCAAACACATACATATATAAACTAAATGTATTATACATTACTACGTTTTTACAATGTTTACCACTCGTTTATTGCACAGTATGTGGTATGAGTAACGTTATGAAGGTTTTAGCCGCGATGCTAACTACGTTGATCTAATGAACAAATGGAAATTATTGACTTATTGTCTTAGATTGATTTAGTCATTCATTTCAACATATTCTGTACAACTGTGTCTTCAAATTGCTGATATAGCCTTACTAATTTAGCTGATTCCTGCTGTCATCATTGGCGTTTGTTATGAATAACAAAAGCAGGTTAATAGGCTATAGTTTGGTCTGTTTTTGTTTAGCCTAACTTTACCTACTAACGTTACAGGTGGCCTCATTCTCTCAAATACCATTTTAAAGCCATTTACTGGTCAATAAATATTATGTTGTGAATAATCAGCTTTGTTCTTTTGTATCCCCAGAACAACCAGTACATTTTTAAATAATCTGAACATTTCAGAGGCAACATTGAATTACAGTAAGTTACCTGCACCACATGCAAGTACTTTACTATGAACTTTTCTGTGTGAAATTGTATTGTTTGACTGTGTACTTGTGTTTTTTTTTAATCAGTTATTCTCTGAAAATCTTCCCTCATGCTCTCAAATGTCATTCATGTTACTCAGAAAAATAATATCACAGGTTTGGTGCCAATAATGCTATGCATTTTTTCGTATATCTTTATCATTTGCATTTGAATAAGACATTTTAACTCTGAATTATAACTTCAAGTTTAGTCTTTTTTGACAAAAAAAAAGGAAAAAGCTATTATATGGCTTCAGAAGACTTACAACACAACCCATAACACATGAGTTGTGAACTCATTGATTATTTTTAGGATCTTTTCTGAGACATTTTTGGAGCTTAACCATTTTTACATAAATTGTTGCATTGAATTGAACTAGACAAGTGTACATAAGAATGGTTTCCTGAATGATTTACACAATGTTTTTCTGCTTGTGTTTCATGCAGTGATCGGTAAGCGATCGGTGACTGGGGTTGCATTATGCCTGAGATCTGCTTTTGGGTTCCACAGACAGAAAGTCAAACAGGTTTGGAACGTCCCAAGGCTGAGGAAATAATTTAAATTTCACAACTATCACTTTAATAACCTTACTAACAGTAAATTTTGTTCTTTGCAGGGATCTCGGTAAGCTGAAATACAAGTTTCAACAAGAATAAAAATCCTCCTGTAGACCTGAAAATCACTGAAGTGCCTGGACCATCCACCATAAAAGAGGAAAAACAAACAGAAAACTAATCTGCTGTACCTTTTTATTATTGATTGCATTTTATGTTGCAGTGAGTAAAGGTGCGGTCACTTGTGAATTTCGTGAAATTACACAGGCAAAAAAGTCCATTGACCATTGTCAGCAGTGTAGCGACGTAATGTATGAAGCACAGCTCACACATGAGTCACTTTCAAGCAGCTTTCTGTTGGTCAAATCTAGAGAATTCCAGTGACCAACTTGGTCCCATAGTGACATTTTTGACCACAAACGAAATTGCTGATTGTGTGGATTCTTATTGAAATCTCTACTTCTACTTCCTCTATCTTGTTTCTAGTGAGAATACTCAACAACCATTTATGAACACTGTTGATTGAAGTCACACATTTAAGCTTTCCAAAAGCCATAGTGTACATTACAGTCTCCAGTCTAACGGCATCCCAGACTTCAACATTTTATGATTCAAAATAGCTGAATAAATAACCATCTGAGGTTTCGGTATAGAGATAAAGGTTAGGATCATAATTTTCAGGAATATTACAGCACAATGAGTGCATATTAGCACTGTTTGTTTGTTTTTGGCATCTGATAGAGCTTTTGTACTTGGAAACAATGATGTCAGACTTACCATCGGACTGAAACACAAATGTTTTAAAGTAAAGTGAAGATGGACATTTTTAATTAGTCAATTTTTTTTTTTTTTACATTGATTTATTTCGTGACGCATATGTGTTTCCATGCATTTTGTTGAAATGTCTTTTCTTGTATAGCCTATTGTATATACATGGTTGATTATTCATGTTGCTTAAACATTTTTTTGTGTATTCATTGATATTAATCTATAGTTAGCTTTTTTTCCCATGTGCATGGAAGTGTATGTATAAAAATGAATATAAAATATGTAATAATTCTTATTTTGTATTTGGTTCAATTTGTTTATTATAATAGAAGTCAAAGGTAACCATAGTTACAACATGAAATTAAATATTTAAAAAAATGAAATTTGGTTCCTGGAGGCACCCAAAGTGGTTCCACACAGTGCCTAATATAAGAGTTCCTCGGGAAACTTGTGTGGTTCTTCAGAGAACCGCCCCTTTTTAAAGGGTGCCTAGAGGATCTACAGACGGTTCCGCCGGTGTGGCAAAGTGAAGAACCCCAAAAGGTTCCTCCAGGCACCTTTTATTTTTACAGTGTAGATCCATGAAGTAACTGGCCTTTAAAAATAAAAATATGCCTGCCTCTATGGGAATTTAACATAGGGGTGTCCAAACTTATGCACCCTGTATTTTAAGGAAGAACATTTATTTATTTATGATACATTATTCATTCACAAAGAAAATTGGTGTCCTTAAAGGTTGGATTTTTCCTAATTTTTTTAATTAAGGCATTAAGTTCAATTTCCAAAAGATGATTTTTTATTCCTCTTTTTAGTCAACTTTAGCATGGGTGTCTAAACTTATGCATAGCACTGTATAGCGCTGCTAATTAATCATAATTGATAATAAAATTAACAATTTAATATTTTTTATTATATTATATAAAATTACTTAAATATTTTAGCAATTCCAAAAATTAAATGCTTCACCTTCAGTTCAAAGCATTAGCAAAAACTTTGAAAGCAAAGAAGAGCAAGTGAATATTCATTTTATGTAGATTTTTTTCACCCTTTATTTTTCTTTGAGCACCAGTATGTTTTTATTTATTATTTTTTTGGGGGGTTGTCATTCTACCACATTAGTAAATAAAAAGGTACATTATAATAAAATAATAATAAATTGGAAGGAGAAAATAATTCTGCTCAACACTCGCTGAGTTGTTTGTTGTGTGATTCCTTCACCTTGACATTCCCATGGTGAATAGCACAGACTCTTGCCACAGCATGTTAGGAGCCATAATTATAATGTCTAAATTCAGTGATCCCGCTTGCCAGAATTCCATTTCCTGTATAATTTCAAGTGTGCTTTATCTGTTTGCCAACAAGTGACTTGTTGGGGCTGTTACACCAAGAGCTCTTTTGAAAACCTGTCATCTGTGTTTTTCTTTGCTAGTTGTGTTCATTTCATTTACACTTCTGAAGCTGTCAGCCTTGGCACATGATTTGGATGGCAAAATAGGGTAGCTATTGTTTCTGGTGTTGTAAGTATGAATTTATTCACTTTGGTGTGTCCCTGCACCGAGATGTGACATTTCACCGCTGTGTTTTTAGACAGTTCATCCGTCAATGGCAAGTCTGGAAGCTAGAGAGGCAAAAATGTGTTGTGATCAGAATTTGGGCTTTCAGCTTAATTCAGATGCATTTCCTGTAGGAAAGAACATTGCCTGCAGGACAGAAAAAGAATGGTGTTAAAGGTTTAGTTGAGGTTTGCTTCTGTGTAAATGCATCTCCAGAGCCACCTTTATCTCTGCCATTGCTGTGAATTACACTGGGCAATTTTATAGTTTGTATGTTAAACTAGCACACTTTCCTTTTTTCTTTCTTTTGTTTCCTGAGCAGCAAATCAGCATTTTAGAATGATTTCTGAAGGATCATGTGACACCGAAGACTGAAATAATGATAATGAAAATCCATTATATATATATATATTATACAAGTCATTTGATATATTCAGAGTCTTCTAAATTCAAATGATACCTTTATGCAAGGAATACCGATCAAAGGTTATTTGCTGAAAATCTTTCTGTCAGTTGTTGATCTCTTTTCTATTTAAGTATGACACATTTTGGTGTATTTAAACTGAATGAGATTTGAGACCTGTGGTGAAGGGGTACCTTCACGGCCCCAGAGCCCATTATGTTGACATTCTGCAGTATTTTTCTTTTATGTTTAACCGATAAAGGAGCTCCCTGGATTGTCTTCCAGTCTGTCGTGCTCCATCCAGCTGTTTCTGAATACTGGTACATTTGCTCCCTAACAGCACCCACACACTACAAGATAATCGGGCCGATTTTGGGCCCAATTCTCTTCTTCCGACAATCCTCGGTAAAGTCCCGATTATCTTGGTGGTTCTACAGATTATCTTATCAGATGTGTTAAGAGTAATTAAATCTGCACAGAAGAACGTCGGGGCCGCACTGATCTCAATTCATAGCATGCTGAATATGTACGATAAGAAATCCTGGTTGGTATTCCAGAAAGCTTTTACTCAAACTAAATTGATAACCTCAACTTTCAGTTAAAAAAAACAGAGGTCACTTTCAGGGTATGTTAGTAGCCATAGCAACTTACTCTCTGAACATAACCTGCTCTGTAGAAGGTAATGTTCCAGGGTAAGTTTACTTCAGGGTATTCAGCACATGATTGGGCTCCAGTGAGCATATTAGATTTCACAAAATAATTTATTATATAGTTATATATTATAAAGCAATGTTTTTTTACACCAATATTTTTTATTTTATTCTCTTACACATCGAAGATGTGCCTTCAAAACATTTTCTATACAATAATACAATGCATATGTGATACATCTCACAACAAATGTGGAAGTAAAATGGCTAAACATAGAAAAATAATAATAATAATAATAAAATTATATCTGTGAAAGCACAAGGTCAATTTATCTCTTTTTTTTTTTTTTTTTTTATAAATTTAGCATCAAACAAACAATACAATTCTTGTTCACAGTAATAAAAAAAATATTAATGAAAGATTAAAAAATAAAATAAAAAAGATAGCAAAACTGCCCAGTAGGTGGCCATATGTACTAAAAATATATATATCGCCATTAAACAAAAGACGAAGAAAATAGTAGTATGGCGAGCTTCTTCTTAGCGTTCGTTTCCATGGTTGTTGAGAATGTCTTTGTCACCGTTAACTCTGAGTTTCATCCAGGTTGACTGAACTTACTCATGACCGTGGTTTTGGAAATGATAGCTTTTAGCGAAAGTTCTACCAGGAAGACACCAATGCCACCTCACTCAGAATACTAATTGGTATAGCCAATCACTGCTTGACACCTGGAGTATATATGCACTGAACTCTGTGTTACTTTCACAGTTGATGACGCTGATATTCCCCTCCATCCTCCCCACCACCACCAGGTTGGTCCTTATCCATCCATCGGGAGTAGGCTCCGCCCCTGCCTTCATCTTCAGGCAGGATCAGACGAATCTGCAACCCCTAGGATTTGGACTAAGGACGGGGCCTATCACCAAATAACATTTTTTATACAACTAGACATGAATCATTGTAGATCACTACCATCTGCTAATACTTTATTAAATAAATACCATGTAAACATTCACCTCCCCTCTGAGTCTTTCTGGTAGAACCTGCATACCTCAAGTATGCAAGGTTTAGGTTAATCAACCAAGAGTTCAGGGTATATGTGACGGTAAGTTGACCTTGCTTTCTGGAATACCCCCCTGTTGTGTGGGGGACAAACGCGCACACAATCTGTAGATTGTCACGTGGAACCAATGGATAGTCAATCAGAAAGTGAGCTGACAGAAGCATAACACAACTTCTTCCAAATTTCTTTTTTGTTTTTTTTTTCGCACAAATTTTCTGTAAAAATCAGTCCAAACACTATTACCGCCATTTCTTCTTCTCTGTATCCCACCATGTTTGTTTACACTAAAGTCATGTTTGACCCCAAGAGATTTTGCAACATTTCCCGTTCACAGTCGGGACTGGTTGTTTGTGAATGGAATCTGTTAGTGAGTGGTGTGCTGTCTTGGTCACATCTAGGCACACCACACACTATACTGTATGAACAAAACTGTTTATTTTTTACTTTTTATTGTCATGTTTGTGGTCTCTCACATTTTACAGTAGCAAGTAGCAGAAAACAGTAGCAAATCAACCAGCGTAAATGATGACAGGCTTTACATTTAGATGAAGTGGTTGCAGAAAGTTGTTGAAGAATAAGAAAAGAAAGATTCATTGTCAGTTCACTGTAATGATTCTCTCTCTCTCTCTCTCTCTCTCTCTCTCTCTCTCTCTCTCTCTCTCTCTCTCTCTCTCTCTCTCTCTCTCTCTCTCTCAAAAAAAAACAAAAACAAAAAAAAAAACAGTACTGAGTAATGACTGCTACGCTCCTGCATTCTGATATGCTCATGTGTCCCAAGTCGTACACACACAATTATATCAGACTGTAGTTGGTCACGGAATGTGGGAATAACTGGATTTCTACCAAGTTCTGGATCAAGATATGACAAGTGTTCAGCAGTTAATTAGACTGGAGAGTAGAGCTGGAGCTCGCTGCTCATTTTTCGGCCTCGTTCTTGACCCGTGTAATGTAATATCAACACTGTTCTTCAGGGCTTTCTCTCCCTGACCATAAGCTCTCCTGACAGTTTGACTGATTTGTGATTCATCAGCTCTGTTCCAACACCTAGTGAGCTCCTTGCCGAGGCATCATAGGTGTGCTCCCAATGTGAAGGCCATTGGGAACAGCAGCTAATTTTTTTATTAGATGCCTCATTTCGCTTTAAGTCTAAGGCAGCACCTCAATTGTCCCAGAAGACAATCCCAGAAATGCTTTGCAAAATGGTCAGTATAATTTTTTAAGAGCAGTTTGCTAGTATGCCAATTCAAAAACAGCCTGCAAGGACAACATGGATTATACATGTATTTAATTCAGTCTTGAAGATTATCAATATGAAATAATTATATGCAACTGTATAGAATATTTGTGTGTGCAATATATTTTTTGTGCTTCTTAACCCTGTAGAGGAAGTGATAGTCAGAAAAACCATACAAACTGTACTATATACACTTGCCAGCCCTTGATATACACTATACTATATACACTTGCCAGCTTTTGATAGCTTTTGATGTTGTTTTTTTCTTACTTTTGTAACCTCCTTTATCTATCCAGCTGGCAGTGCTTCAGCTGTAACTTTCTTCATTAACCTCATTACCAGCAGTGTCCATCAATCATTTGTTTTGTTTGGTTAAAAGCTGTGAGCGGTTGCTGCTAAGATTTATCCCATGTGAAGTAGTCAATACTCCTGCTCTCTGTCAAGTGTATACTGGATGAAAGTGCATCGAAAGGAACTGTGTGCTCGCATCGCCTCATGCAGACTGATAAATGCTCTTATCGATTGTGATGTTGCAAATATATCCAGGTTCTGCTTGTGGTTACCAGAAGCTTCTTGAAGGAATATTTTTACTTTTATTTTTAAGTTACTTTTGTCAAAATGGAAATCTTGCATATTTGTTTAAGCACTTTGTCTGTAAAAAAATTAATAAAATTAAAATAAATAAAGTCAGTAAAAAAAGGTATAGCTCCCCCAAAAATAAAACGTGTTTTTCCATAATTTATAATCTTGAATATTCCTATTTTTAAATGTTCTGCACCGTTCTCAGCATTTAAAAGTTTTCCTTCTAATTGCACTTTCAAGTAGACCTTTCCTTGAACTACCATCTCTTCATTTTTATCCCTGTCTATGAATAGAACTTGTTTTTGTCAATTTGTTTCTGTTAAAAAACTGCCTACCAGATCATTTTCTGCAGTGATAACAGGTTTGGGTCAAACATCGTTTGAAGGGGAACACAGTTTATGTACTGTAGGGTTCAAGAGTTGTGTGTGTGAGTCGCGATGAAAGCTTCATGACTAAATGGTATTGTCACGGTCCATGTCTCTTATTTGGAACTGTGAAAGTAAGACAATAGAGTCCAACTAAAGGCACCAGACTCTCAGGGATCCTTCACAAACAAGAGCGCTGTAATAAACAATAACAAGAGTCCCGAAATGGCTGCTAGGGCCAGTCGATCTGCACTTGTGTCCTTGATCTGGTTTAGAGATGGCTCTTGTATTTCTATAAGGACCGTATAGTAGAAGACAGAATAAATATTATGCAAAATAATCATTCCATTTGAAATTATAGAGAGTTAATGATGTTAAATCTTTATCATTTACTCTGTCTTTTTCTCAGATTTTTTTCATCCAGAGATTTTATTAGTGGTGCTTGGCAAGGTATCACTAAATCAGCAAGATCTCATTAGTATTTGTAGGTATTCGTAACATAATGTTTACTTGCTTATATGTGCTAAAATTTACAATATGGACAGCATCTAAACTGTAAAGGTATTTACTGTATGTATGTCCATTACTTTTCAAAAGTTTGGAGTCAGGAATATTTTTGCTTTCTTGAAAGTCTCTTTTGTTCAGCACAGCTGAATTTATTTGATTAGAAATACAGTAAAAACTGTAATATTGTGAAATGACATTACAACTAAAAATAACTGTGTTCTATTTTGATATTAATTAAAATGTAATTTATTCCTGTGATGCAAAGCTGAATTTTCAGCATCATTATCCAGTCTTCAGTGTCACATGATCCTTCAGAAAACATTGTAGTATGCTGATTTGCTGCTCAAGAAACATTTCTTATTATCAGTGTTGAAAACAGTTGTGCTGCTTAATATATGTTGTGGAACCATGATACATTTTTTTTTATATATATGGATACGGATAGTTCTTGAAGAAATTTGAAATTTGTTAACAGTATAAATGTTCTTTCTGTCTATTTTGATCAATATACAGTAAATGCAACCTTGCTGAATAAAAGAAAATCTTCTGAACAACTTTAGAGTTATACATTTATAGATGCATTTTACTGTGTTTGCATTTGCAATGGTTGTCTGATTTAAACATATCTTTTTATTATTATTTATAATCAATTATGTAGCAATTTTTTAGCAATTTACATTATATACAACAGTTCGTTCTGGTTCTTGAATATGATTGACAAAGATATTGCTTTTCTCAGCAGACATTCAAACTGATTTTGTGATTGTGAATTTAAGATTGACCTGAAGAATATCAGCTAGATGCAGGTAATGCACTCGCTTAGTCAATCTCTCTTTCATAACACTCTACATAATACAATAAGCTGCTGTAGATTTGAAAATTAAGCTTTTCCCCATTATGGTTGAATCACGGAAGCTACACCAGTTACTTTGCCAAAATATCTCTTATTTATTATTTTTACATGTCAGAAATACGAGAGAAACGGGCATAGAAGAAGGAAGGTTACATGAGAGGTGGTCTTCATTCCAGATTTCTCTGTTCCCCATTTCTCTGTCACCTCACCCCATCATGCCTTTATGTTTCTCTGCGGTTACACTATAAGGCAGGGGTCACCACACTTGTCCTGCAGAGTTTAGCTCCAACCAGGTCCAACACACCTGCCTGAAAGTTTCTAGTATGTCTATTGAGACCTTGATTAGCTGGTTCAGGTGTGTTTAATTGGGGTTGGAGCTAAACTCTGCAGGACAGCGACCCCTGCTATAAGGATTGAGTTTATATACACCACTGAGGGATTACAAATTTATTATGTTTCATATAGTTTATTATGTTTAAAATGGAACGTATACCTCATGCTTACACATGGCACAATCCACTTTCCATATTAAGAAACTACCCCTCGGTGTATACATTTGTGGTACATTTGCATCAGTCAAACATTCCTTTCCTTGTAAGGAATATGCCAACTGTACACTTTTGCTGTATCATCATCAGTAGAACATGTTACATTGCACACATATTTCTATGTTTATCTTGCTCCCAGCTCCTCTCCCTCTGTCTCTGCGTGCTTACACACATGTTCAACACACTCTGACTTCAGAAAATATAATACACAAATGATTATGGAAATTAATAAAGAAAAATAATACAAAAATAAATAAATAACATTAAACAGAAATTTAGTCTTCAGCTGCAATGAAGCAACTCAGTGTTACTTTGTTACTAGTTCTAAAGTGACGTTCTGGAGTTTTAAACGGAGGTTTGGGCTTAACTGTTAAACTATTATCTTGATATTTAAATCCGTGGCGGAGGGAAGTAGTTCCACACAGGGATTTTAAAGTTGTTGTTTCTTATTTAAATACCTGTGCCGTCGAACTGTTGTATAAATGCAATATCACATGAGTAGCCATGTGATATGGCTCTGTATTAGCAATATTGCACGGCTACGAGTGTGATATTGCTCACATATAGTGCTGTAAAATCGATTAATCACAATTAATCGCATCTAACAAAAGTTTGTGTTTATATAATATATGTGTGAAATTATGTTTGAGCTATATGACTGTTTGTAATTTATGAATTTTTTTTATAAAAAAAAACGTAAACCTTTACCACAGAACTTTTACTCTATGCACAATATTTGTGTGCCATTGGCCCTCGGTTCTGCATCCAGGTTGTTTTGAGCCTATAATTTAAGCTGTAAATGTCAACTGATTCATCCGTTTAGAGCCGCAGGAAATGACATAATGACAACGCTGATTGGCTGAGGACATCACAGGAGCATGCACAGTCGTTCACGAGTGACTATCCTGAGCTGTGTCATTAAAGTGCAAGTCCATGTCATTCCTCCAAAAACTGGCAAAACATCTATTCTATCTTTTGAATGGCCATCAATGGAGAAAGATGCTTTTTGGGTCCAGATGATGTCGGATAAAGGGCTAAATGGGCCATGCTAACTAGCTGAACCTAGTTTAGAGCACTGTGATTTCAAATTTTTAAGCACCACTCACATTTCCAGAAAATGTAAAAATCACAATCATTTCGGAGGAGAAATAATAACAGGCTTGGTCAATATAATGCAGTAATCATAGCTCTGAGGATTCAGAAATCTCAAGGAGAGAAGAGGTCGAGAGGAACTCAACGAAAACTGTGCTTTCATATAATGGAACTTTAACAGCTTTAAAATCTGGTTACAACAGAAGAAAATAAAAACTTGAAATTTGGTTTGAAGTTGCCCAATGAAGTCTGACAAGGGCAAACTATTCTTAAACTAAGTCGGCACCTAAACATGAAAGAAAAAATGCGCTCAGGACCGCCTTAATAAACGGCACTTTCAAATCAGCCATGTCAAAGAGCAGAGTGATAGCGTCAGAGAACACACCGGAAAAGATCCCGGTGCTCTGGCTTCTCCTTCATTTCCTTTTTAGTGTGGCGGCTCGGCCCTGGAGGAGTAATTACTTTAAGGAAGCTAATAAAGAATAGATTAGGCTGCAACTTTGAAGAACTCATTTCAAATGGTGCATAAGAGAGAATAGGCAGTCTAAAGGCAATATGCGTATGCATTGGAGCCCGGGGAAAGAGACAAAAAGGGACATGGAAGGAGGATGAGAGAAAGAGAGGGAGAAAATAAAGCAGAATATGGTGAATGGGTTCTGATTTGGAAACACTGTAAAAGGTTAATTAGATTGTTTTTTTTATACATATTTATTTTAATCCAGCAAAGATGGCTTTGAGCAGTGTAAACAATGGATTCATCATCCAAATGGATTAGCTAGCTTTCATGTGAGAGGCGAAGGAAGCCACTTGCCACTTTTTGCTAATTGATTTGATTGTTGTTGGTTTTCTCAGCATTCCACTATACGTTGCTATCAATTAGTATACAGCGATGGTGGCCTCTAATAATTCTCCTCTTAAGAGGAGAAACATGGTTGTTTTTAACGGGTGTAAAGCAATTTTTTTTTCAATAGCACTTTTTAATTCAATTATGGTTTGTTAATTATCATATAATCATATAATTATCATATAGGAATATCATATAGTTTTTATAGACAATGATCTTGCATGATTTAATTTGTAATATAACATTTATTGTGGTTTCTGTATAATGTAACATATTAAGAGCAAGCATTTGGAATTTAAACAATATTTTATTTAAACAGTATTTAAGTCATTTTAACTGTTTTATTTGTAGTGAAATTTGCAAGTAAAACATAAAATAAAATAAAAATAATGCAGAGGACACAAACGTAACTGGATTGCAACATTTTACACCATAATTGAAAATTGTTGACAAGCATAATTCACATAGGTTTCACATTCACTGCCTTAGAAATTGCATTTTCGGAAATAAATATGAGAAATATGTTGGATTTTATTATTGTAATTATAATAATTATTATTATTTAATGCATTTCATTTTTATTGTCAGATTGGTGCACGTTTAGTGTTGTTCTCTTTTGGAAGAGTGTGATTGGGGTTCAGCAATTTAACAATTTTCAGTTGTGCACAAGAGAGAATACATCAGCAAGATCTCATTAGTATTTGTAGGTATTCGTAACAATGTTTACTTGCTTATATGTTCTAAAATTTACAATATGAACAGCATCTAAACTGTAAAAGTATTTACTGAATGTATGTCCATTACTTTTCAAAAGTTTGGAGTCAGGAATATTTTTTTTTTCTTGAAAGTCTCTTTTGTTCACCACAGCTGAATTTATTTGATTAGAAATACAGTAAAAACTGTAATATTGTGAAATTTCATTACAATTAAAAAGAACTGTTCTATTTTGATATTAATTAAAATGTAATTTATTCCTGTGATGCAAAGCTGAATTTTCAGCATCATTATCCAGTCTTCAGTGTCAGATGATCCTTCAGAAAACATTGTAATATGCTGATTTGCTGCTCAAGAAACATTTCTTATTATCAGTGTTGAA
>NC_139971.1:26087987-26292987 GCF_963993115.1 Abramis brama
TTCCAATTCCTCAACCTGCTCGACATTTCGCTTGCAGTCAAATCCTGCTCCTGCTTCTGCTCCGTCATCTTTTTCCGTGTCCTCTTCTAAACAGCGCTGCACCACTGGGTCTGTCCTCTGGAGGCTTCTGGAGCTAGAAGAGGAGAGAGATGGCAGTTTACCCAGCATGCCTTGCTCTATCTGGGCCATCCTGTCAGGAAAAGAGGAGGCTGATAGATGTGTATAGACTGTTCTGGTGCCACCAACTGTGATTCTCCCTCTGATGATGACAGAGACACCTGTATGAATGAATGATCATCTTTGGGAAATAAGAGATCCATTCAGAACTTGATGGAAAACCAAGTTTGTTTGCTCTGGTTTGCCTCTATTGTGAAAGATGTGATAAAACCGAGTAGGTATGCAATATCACATCTCACTTATTGTTGCTGAGGTGTCTGATCACTCCACATGCTGTGTTTTGAATGCTGGTGTTTCCACTTGGCCTCTTACTAACTACATGATTGGTCAGCTTGACTAGAAACACAATGCATCAGTTAAGTTGAATTATTTAATTCCATGGCTATCCAGCATGGGTCTTTCGATATCTCCCATCAGATTGTCTTTCTATATCCTTCTAGTCTCTTGTATTTAAAGCTTGAGCTCAAAATGAAAAGCGTAAGAAAGCAAGAGATGAAAAGGGCGCCTACGCTGCCCCCATTTCGGAACGTCTTCACTATGCGCTTGCTAGTTGAGTACATTTTAAAGGCAGTTGGGAGGATATTTAAAGCAATTGCTCTGAGTGTGTGAAAGGAACTGAGAAGAGTTTTGTGGCACTTTGAAGCTTGATTTCACTTGAGCAGATACTGACAGGGTTGTCTAGGCTTTGCTTGAGATGACATCCAGATATCAGACATTCTCAGAAAACATTTGCAGTTGTGCTTTGAGGTAATAAAAACACTGACAGTTTCTTAGTGATTTGAAAAAAGTATTAAACCTTGCCATCAAACTCATTCCTCACTGTTTGTTATAAATTATACCTTAAGCGATCAGACTTATGATTTTCACCTGGCAGACCATAAAACAGCAAAAACAGCAAGCACCACTAGTTCAGTTACTCTCAGTGAAGGTTTACTGACAAATAAAGTGTCACCAGAGAGGACAGCTCACACAAGAGCCAGAATTTCTTTGTTTCTCGTTGGTCCCATTAGGGTGGTTGGTGGTCTCGTTGAGTTCTCCCAGGTGGCCATCAGACCTTTGTCCAGAATCCAGCACGGGTAAGCGAAAGGTCAGTCAGGTTTGGCGCTGTTTTCAGGCAAACCCTCTCTTGTCGTCCCACTTTTCTCTTTTCTCTCCCATTCACAAGTGACCATCTGTTTTTCGTCCCAGACCTCGGTCACCAGGGTCAGGTTACACAAGCCTACGTCTTAAACCAAGAGTATCTGAAATGGAGAGATCAGGAAAGCTCAAGGAATGAGAACAGATGAATCATCTGTGGATTGTGAACCAGACATTTGAATCAGTTGCTTGTTTCGCTTGAATTCCATGTGGCGCTGATTAGATGCACGTAATAATGTTTCATTTTTCAGATCACCGACCATCCTATGTCACTTTGGATAAAAGCGAATGTAAATGCATTGCAACTGACTAAAACCACTCAGAACACCTTAGCAACCGCATAGCAATGCCCTGGCAATCTCCAACAACACCCTAGCAACTGCATAACAATGCCCTTTCAACACCATAAAACAGTATGATATGTTGAACCGTTCTTGAACAACCCGCGAATGAATTTGACGAAGAGCACGGCAAAATGAACTTGAGGCTATTCCTCCACAACGCTTTAGCGTATTCGGAGATATAAAAAATTAACATATTTGCTTATAACTTATGAATGGTTTGGCCAAAAATAAAAAAAACTGGTATCTTTAGATTCGGTGCGGCATGTTGAGTCGAACGATACCCAATTTTACCATATTGGCCATTTTTGGCGTCAGCCATTTTGAATTTTGTCATAATATGATATATTTTATGAACACATTCTTGTATTGTTACAAAATAAAACTAGTTACGAAAGTTATAATAAAAATTTCCAAAAATGCTAATCGATTTTGATGTTTTGGCTATTGTAATGAAACTAATTGATTCCTTGGGTCATGCTGAGAACATGGACGCCAATTTTGCCATATCATCTTCAGACTGTGCCGACAGAAATTTATGGATTTCGTGTCGATAGACAAAACTTTTTTCATATACTGCAGCAACAAAGTAGAGGCATGATGCCAAAACGACTCTGAAATCATTCTAATGTCTTTATTTGCTCATTGTTGCAGTTGGTCTGATGCCCAGCCACGCTAGCATGATTTACTGTGCCTTCTTTGTGCTTGGCCCCTTAATATTTTCATTTGTTATTGCTTAAGGTTATTCTGAAATTTTAAACTTCTGTTGATATTTTAATTTATATGCCTGGATTTTATGTTTACCTATGTCTTTTTACATGCGTAGGTACTGTGTATGCAGTGCTGGGTAGTAACTGATCACATGTAATCTGGATTATGTAATCAGATTCCAAAAATGAACTAAAATTAGATTATACGTTTTAAAATACTTGTAAACAGACTAAAGTTACATTTTTAGTGACTGCATGATTATTACATGTTATTCTCACAATGGCAGTAAATTATTCATAATTCATTGAGTCCTCCTTACTAATTCTTTTTTATCTTTTAAATTTTCCTTTCTAAAAAAGGCCTACGTTCAGAAGGTCTTCCAGGTTTGTGGAATTGCACACACAGACCAGCCACTAGTCATGAGCCTCACTGTACACTGAGACCCACACAGCATTTACAGAAATCATTTCACATTTAAGGAGTGTTTTCAGAGTCATTTCACCATGCCTTACTGTTTTTTTGAAGGATTTTGTCTTAAAATGAACAAATTCACATAACTTTATATTTACATGTAATGCAGGGATTCCCCAACTTTTGCTAAGCTAAACCTCTTTGACCTAATATATTTACTTGAAGTCCCCCCTGAGATTTTAAAGGGGTGGTATAATGCCCCTTTTCACAAGATGTAAAATAAGTCTCTGATGTCCCCAGAGTGTGTATGTGAAGTTTCAGCTCAAAATACCCCACAGATTATTTTGTACAGCATGTTAAAATTGTCCCTTTTTGAGGGTGAGCAAAAACGTGTTGTTTCGTGTGTGTCCCTTTAAATGCAAATAAGCTGCTGCTCCTGGCACAGATGGCGGAGCTTTGCTCTGATTACCTCACGCAGACAAGCACTAAAATGTCAGAAACTGTTCTGCCTTTTATGTTTAAACTGGAGTTGGATAATGATGGAGAGACTCAAGACGAAGTGACAACATGTAGAATGCAATAGGACTGAGTTTCTGAATGGTTAGTTGATGAATTTAGGATGCTGAAGTGGAGTTAACTATCTTCAAATTATTGATTAGCATATTCTGTCATGATAATCTATATAATCGCTCATGTGGGAACTGTTGTAAGATGCCTACAGAGTGACATGCTATTGCATTTGTGTTACATACTGTATTGCATTTGAAAAGACGGATGCGACAGCTTGAGCAGACTCACAAATGTGCTCTACTACAACAACTCTTCCTCTTCTCAACATGGACTGGTGTTCCCGGGGGCAGGGTTTATGTAAATTTTAGGGTTAGTGATGTCACTAACCCGGGCAGAATCTCGTGTAGTCCCTACCAGCCGTTTGTTGTAGTCCTTAAAAAACGATTTCTTTAAAAGCAAATATCTTCCTTTGCTTTGAACTTTGAGCGTATATGCTCAAACAGCAACATTACACACTAACTAAAGTTAGAAAAGTGAAATCATTATCAACCACCCCTTTAAGTTAATAAGTTAGGTGAATAATAAAAAGTAATGATAAATAATAATGTAAAATAAATTCACGGTTCTCTGGTGTCGGTTAATGGTCACATGAAACGCAGGTAAACTAATAAAATAATATATAAAGTGTTTTATTTGATCTTTTAGGCGCATCGCGCCTCAGACCGAAAGGCTTCAGGTCTCAGGAAAAACAACGTCAGGTGTCAGGTCTCGTACAATTGGGCATCGGACCAAACAGCCTCAGACTAAAAGGCATCAGACATAAAGGAATTGGACAAAGAGGACTCAGACAAAAAGGCATTGGACAAAATGGACTCAGACAAAAAGGCATCAGGCGAAACAGACTCAGAAGGAAGCACTGAAGTTTCGAATTGCCCTGCCTCAATGTGACGTCACATGCACATGGTTTTCTTACTGGTTAAATTGTGTAGAACATGTCCCACTGAGATTATTTTGTACATTTGTATTATTTGCACGTTTAAAAAGTTAGCTAAATAACACATTGCAACTAGCTAGCTTGTATGTTGGCTAACTATCGTGAAGTGAAAGAAATCTTTCAAGACTGTGTTGCTGCTTTGTGTACAGAGGTTACCAGGGAAACTGCTGTATTTGTCCTGAACAGTGTAACATTTAATTAAAACTAAGAATAAAATTTAAAGTACAGCTCTTGGTACAGCTCTCTCTCTCTCTCTCTCTCTCTCTCTCTCTCTCTCTCCTTTTTTATGCTTGAATAATTAGCCTACATAAAGAACATTGCCAAGGGATTACATAGATACATACAATGAATACCATCAATAGATATATTCTACATAATTAACATACAAACACTCACATAGCTGTTTTTTCATGTTGACTATAAAGCTGCTGCTTTAAAGTAATCTAATGTATAGTAGCCTACTATATAAATAAACTTGTCGTGAATAGACTGCAGCGCTGAATTGCAGAGCTGGTGCGAACATACACATGACTATGATCAGTTGCTTTATTAACTGCTGTCATTTTTGTTGTGTGCACAAATTTGTATTAACCCTAAGCAAAGAAGAAAAATTATGCCTTTATGTCTGATGCCTTTTTGTCTGCGTCCGTTTCGTCCGATGCCTTTATGTCTGATGCCTAGTCTGAGGCTGTTTGGTCCGATGCCTAATTGAACGAGAACTGACACCTGACATTGTAATCTACCCAGCACGTATGTAGCCTATATCTGTAATATTTTTATGCCAGTGTCAAAGGCAAATGTATGTTCACTTACAAATTGAATTGATAATTAAGTTTAAAGTACGTGGCAGTAACCTTTGCATTGGCAAACATTGAAAGATCAGTAAACATTTAATATTTTCTTCAAGGGGTGGTATAATGCCCTTTTCACAAGATGTAAAATAAGTCTCTGATGTCCCCAGAGTGTGTATGTGAAGTTTTAGCTCAAAATACCCCACAGATATTTTTATACAGCATGTTAAAGTTGTCACTTTTTGAGGTATGTCCCTTTAAATGCAAATGAGCTGCTGCTCCAGGCACAGAGGGCGGAGCTTCAAGAGCTTGTGTCCTTTTATCTCACACAGACATGCACTGAAAATTTCAACCTTTAGCCTTTTATGTTCAAACCGAAGTCAGAACGATGGAGAGACTCAAGAAGAAGCGACAACATGTAGACAACATTTCTGAATGGTTAGTTGGTGAATTTATGTAGCTTATGTGTAGTTATCTTTTAGTCATTGATTAGCATATTCTGTCTTGATAATCTATAAATAGTTTATGTAAATTTTAGGGAGGAATATCGTGTAGTCCCTATCAGTCGTTTGTTGTAGTCCTTAAAAAGCAATTTCTTTAAAAGAAAATATCTCCCTTTGCTTTGAACTTTGAGCGTTGTAACTTTGCAGATGTTGTTTATGCTCAGACAGCAACATTACACACTAAATAAAGTTAGAAAAGTGAAATCATATTCAACCACCCCTTTCATGTAAAATTTAGTTTGAAACAGCTTTTTTTAATTCTCAGGTCCGGTGTTACACCTGTCACTAGTGTTTTATTATTATTATGTATTTATTTATTTTATTCCATTATAGTGTTTCTTAATTTGTTGAAATTAAGGTTTTATCTTGTTACTTTTGTTATGTGATTTTTTTTTATTCGTTTTTTTATATATTTCTGTTTAGTTTTAATTTTTTTTTATTTCCGTTTTAGTAATAGTAATACTTAAACTTATTTCAGTCTAATTTTCATTTAATCTTTTTAAAAGTTTTTTATCTAACTTATATAATTCTAGATTCTAGAACATGCTATAGCTTTACCCGCAGGGCATGCCTGTTCCTCTCTATCTTCATCACACAATGGCACAAGGCCACATTCTCCCCTGCATTCTTTGTTTGTGTGGAAAACACTGTTGCCTGGCAACGACTAAAGCCAGGAGACTGTGCCATTCTAGGATGAAGGTAGAGCTATATCTGTGCATAAGTGTGGGTTCGTTCGCTTGCATAAGCAGGTATGCTGGTGCATTGAACTTTTGCTGTGCAGTCAGAAGGAGAAACAGAGGCATTAGGCCTCCCTGTGGTGAAGCGAGACTGTTAACACTATTGTATCTGAACCTATTTTACTTTCATAATGCAGCATATTTCTGAGTGAAACAGGTTCTCAATTTCCATATATTTTTACTGTAATGTAAAATTCCACCAGTAACTGTAAGAAGAGAAACACAATTTCATTCCCTCATGTACTCATATGGTTGAATAACAATAACGCTAATTTGAACATAGATTAGGACTTGAAAAAGGTGATTCACCATTAACTGATTCAGAAAACATTTCACTTTTTTCTTTGGAATAGTGTACACTGATAATGGAAGCTTGTTTCCACCACAGAATAAAACATTTTAAAAGATAATTGCGACTTTTTATCTCACAATTACGAGTTTACATCTAGCAATTCTGACTTTATTTCTCAGAAATAAAGTCGCAATTGCGAGTTTATATAGCACAATTCTGACTTTATAAAACACAGTTGCAACTTTAAATCACGCAGATAAAAATGTAGAATTGCAAGATGTAAACTGGAAATTGTGAGAAAAAAATCAGAATTGTGAGAGAAAGTCAGAATTACCTTTTTTATTTTTCATTCCGTGGCGGAAACAAGCTTCCAAAACTGATAAACTATGAATTACAAGTAACATGAGTTAAAGTAATCAGATTACTTTTTCAAGTAGCAATTAGTTATGCATTACTTTCAAATTTACAAAATATAAGAGTTACTTTTTCAAAAAAGTAATGCAAGTTGGGAGACATTAGGAGTGAAGTGCAGAGGCGTTGTATGCACTGCGTAAACATGATGGTTATTGTAGTTCTAGACTAAATGTGAGCATGCTGCATGCATTTACTTATCTCACTTGCACAAAATTGTTTTTTTTTAGGAAGTAATGCAATATTATAACGCATTAAGTTTTGGAAGTTTTGCATCATGAAATTTAGAATATGTCGAATATGCCGAATATTTTCATGATGTGTCTCTTTCACACTATACAGATGCCTCTCATTCACGTGGGGTTATATTTCCAGTACCATGTCCTTCTGACTCTGACTCACTCTTTCTGTCCTGTCTCTCATTAGCTCGTCCCACGTTTACCATGTTGCTGCTCGGACTCTTGCCGCTGATGTTGCTACGGGGGTGTGGTTGCCAGGCGGCAGACGTTCCCGAGGATGTGACGGCAGAGTTCTCGGTCAGACTGTACCACCAGCTCCAGATCACGGGGGGAGAGGAGAACATCATCTTCTCCCCGCTGAGCGTGGCTCTGGCTCTGGGTATGGTGGAGCTGGGCGCCCGAGGCTCTTCTTTAGAGGAGATCAGACAGGCCTTGGGCTACAGTCATTTCAGAGAAGGTACAGTTAACAAAATCTAAAGCACATGATAGGTTACATGTTCTCTTTCATCTTCAACTTTTGAGTCTTTTCCCTATTGGCCGCAACAGTGACCACGCACTTTTTCCTATATTTTCTTTAAAGGGGTCATATAATGCCATTTTTGTACATGCTAATATGATTATTTAGGGTCTAAATTTAAAGTTTGTAATATACTTTAATTAAAAATTCTCATTAGTATTGTAAGAAAACACTAATTTTACCTGGTCAAAAACAGCTCTGTTTTCAGCACTCCGTTTAAGTGCATGTGTCTTTAAATGATAATGAGCTTTGCTCACCCCGCCCCTCTGTTCTGTGCGTACACCGATTTTAATAATAACACAATAACCATAACGCGTTGTTCATTATAAACGTGGGATTATGAATTATATCGAGAATATCGTACATAGAAAACATGCCGTAATGTACCCTGAGTGTAAAAATAGGCGCATTCATCGTGAAGCGTGCTAGCGATTTGCAAAGATTAATATAAATATTAATATAAACGTTAATAAAACGTTACACTCACTTCTTCTTCTGGAGGTGCAGCAGGAACACGAATAGTTGGTACCGATCCTTTTTTCAGGAGCTTCTTAGCAAAACCAGCTTTATACTGACCCTCGTTTGTAAAGCAGTCTGGTGTGTGAAATGATTTGCGCAAACATGAAAGCATTGACGTTGATCGTGGGGAATATTCCCTTCGAAAACAAACTCAGCCACTGCGTCTTCAGCGGTTCGGATTTAGGAACATCAAAATGACCTCTGTGTTCCTTATTACACCCAAGAACAGAACACCACAATCGCTTAGACGCCATTCTGCTCATAGACAGTGCTCCAGCGTATCAACAATGACGCGCGGACTATGATGATTGACAGCTCGCTCACGATTGAGTGCTGTCAATCAACAATCGTGGGAGGGGCGTCCGACCGTGTGACATCACTAGGTCGAACGGCTTGATTTGAGACAGGGGAAAACATATAAGGAGATTTAAAAAAAAACACTGGATGGATTTTTTTCATTTTATGATGGTTGTGTACAGGCACTGCCAACACACATTTCAGTACAATCAACTTGTAAAAGTGCATGTACCATTATATGACCCCTTTAAAGGCATTTCAGCAAATTTTGCACCAAACCAACCAGCACCTAAACTAATCATAACATTACAACATTTCAAAGCACTAAAAAGCATAGGTATCATTCTAAGTTTGACTTGAAATGTTTATACAAGCAAATCTCACGAAAACACGGCCAAGTGACAATTCACCCACAAATCAAAAAGGAAAATATATATTTTGCATAAATAGAATCAAAACTTTCATAGTCATATGATATTTTCATTACAATTAAGCTAATTTTCAAAAAACAAATTGTGTGATTCCCATTAATCTTAGCAGGGATTCTATATCAATTAAAGGCAGTACAACAAATGGTTTGAACTTTAAAATTTCAATAATATTTATTTATTTGCATCACAGTGATGAGAAATTTGACTGTTGGCTTGAAAAGATTAGTCTGACTGAAAGTTTAAAATCATTTTAAAAACTTGAAGTTTATATAGGCCTGATCAACGTTCCCTCTAATTGTAAAAGCAGACTATAGCCCTATTCGCACGGGATAAGTATTACTTGGTGACCTCTAGTCATTTGTAATAATTGCGGAGGTTGTCTGTTATCTTAATCCCGTGCGAATTGGCCATGTCTGTAATTTGTAAAGTAAAAATTCCCCCGCAAATGACCTACCATATTTTGCCGAACATCGAGGTCCTGTGATAATATTAGTCCCGTGCGAATCGGCATCTCTGGGATTTTGCGGGGTTGTTTATAATTTTGCGCCACACGAAATTCAGATGTGGGTGGGAAATTTCGAATTCACACAAGGTCCCCAGATAATACTAATCCCGTGCGAATAGGGCTTAAATCTGTATACAAATTGTTTATGTAAGACTTAAAAAACAAAACATTTAAATAATATTTGTTTATGTAATAATTAATAAAAATACTTGTCATCCACTGTCCATGAAAGGGGTCATCGGATGCCCATTTTCCACATGTTGGTATGATTCTATAGGGCCTTCATGTAAAGTTTGTAACATACTTTGGTTAAAATTCCTGTTTCAGTGCATGTCTCTTTAAATGCTAATGAGCAACTGCTCACCCAACCCCTTTCTTCCATGGGGGGTGTCACACAAGACACTTAAAGTGCTGCCTTGGCGGACAGTATACAAATGGCTAAGGGCGGAAATATGCTAATACAAGACAGTCCGTCAGTGGTCGTGGGCGGAGCATGAGCAATATGACATCATATTGCTCCGAAAATCCAGAAGGCTTGATTTATTGAGAGTGTTTAGGCTTTTTGAGGATTAATAAAAAAAGGAGTGAATGGAGGTTGTGTCCACGCACTACAAGACACATTTATATGCAAACACCATATAAAAGTGAATTTTGCATCCGATGATATTATACATTTTATACATATTTTGCTGGACTGTAATACTTTGAGAAATGCCCTTTGAGAAACTTGTTTTATTCTGTTGATACTTTTGTAAAGGTTTTTAAACAAGTAAATCCAAATAAGTCTTTAAAATAAATTTTAAACATCTTTTTATTTTTGAATAACTAAACCTGGCTCTCGCCATTAACATAAGCTAGAATGGCGTTTAAAAGGAAAGAATTATTAAAATTAAAAATAATAATAATAATACATTTAAACAAAATTTAAATAAATGTATATTATTTATTCAATTATTATTATTTTGCTTTACAGTAATGTGAACTTTACTTTTTTTTTATTTTGGAGTGAAATATGTCCTAGACATGTTCTTGACAGGTTTGAAGAGATTTAGAATTTTTAATGAGATTATTTATACCGGACCTTACTGTTCCAGCATATTATACAAAAGCATTTTCTTGTTCTCTTCACCTGCTCCAGATGAGGAGTTCTCTCTTCTGAGTAACCTGACCCAGGCCCTGTCCACAGACGAAGAGCAGTACGTGGTCCGGCTGGCCAACTCCCTCTTTCTGCAGAGGGGGGTTCACTTCAATGAGGACTTCCTGCAGCTCATGAAGAAGTACTTCAAAGCGGAGCTGGAGACGGTGGACTTCAGCGAGTCAGCAGCCGTGGCTGAACGCATCAACTCTTGGGTGCTGAACCACACGGAGAGTAAGTTATCTTACATCACTGAGGAAAAAATGTATTCAAACTGGCTGTGTGCTGCTGTATTTGTGAAGATTTCTTGAAATTGTGTTCTTGCTATTTACTAAGACCTGATGAATGGCTTGGCAAATAGTTTTCATTCCTGAATTGACATCTTGGGACGTCTTGGGATGTATTAAAGGGTTTGTCCATTTATACGTATACATAACCATACAGATGGCCTCAAAGCTAAGAGACATGGACTAGAAGTCACTAAATTCTTAAATATACAGGGTGGGCCATTTATATGGATACACCGTAATAACATGGGAATGGTTGGTGATATTAAAGTCCTGTTTGTGGCACATTAGCATATATTAGTACACACCACCCATCTTGAGGAGTTTGCCCCCTCACATATACTAATGTGCCACAAACAGGACTTTAATATCACCAACCATTCCCATGTTATTATGGTGTATCCATATAAATGGCCCACCCTGTAGTTATGTGCACACACTACCATTCAAACGTTTGGAGCCGGTAGTATTTTTACTGTCATAAGTCTCTAATGCTTACCAAGACTGCAGTTAATTGATCAAATAAATTGTAAAAACAGTACTATTGTGAAATATTATTGCAATAACTGTTATCTATTTGAATTAATTCCTAATGTCAATGCTGAATTTTCAGTATCATTACTCCGGTCTTCAGTGTCACATGATCCTTCAGAAATTATTCTAATATACTGAGTGATTTGCTGCTAAAAAAAAAACATTTCTTATTAAATAGCTTGATGTATTTTTATCAGAAATCTTTTGTAACATTATAAATGTCTTTACTGTAACTTTTGATCAATTTATTACATACTTACTGAATAAAAGTATTAATTTCCCCAAATATATTATATAGAAATATATGTCATTTAACCACTGAATAAATGCAAAGCGTATAATCCAATTTAGAACGATTTTACTTTCAAGTAAAACTCTCTTCAAAATGAATAGATGGCGTTAAGAGGAATTACTATGACTTTAGTGAAGGAGGACATTAAAGTAGATAATGGCAGATCAGTCATATTCTGCATAATAATGACATTTCCAATCTATTTCCAGGCAGATCCATTTTCTCACAGTCAGCTTTAGCCTTTGCAGGAGGACTGTCAGATACCAGCACAAATCCCAGAGCTTTGGAAGAGAGATGATTTTATGCCACTGAAGAGATCATGCCGTCTTTCCTGTTCAGAGAAAGAGAGGATTGTGACATGCAGCGTTTTTCTCAGTCTGGGTTTTTGTTGTTGTTGCAGGCAAAATCCAAAACCTGGTGTCTGCCGACGACTTCAGCAGCTCCACCATGATCATGTTAGTAAATGCTGTGTACTTCAGGGGCAGCTGGAAGAACCAGTTCAGACCAGAAAACACCAGAACCTTCTCCTTCACCAAGGATGATGGCAGTGAAGTTCAGACCTTGATGATGTACCAGCAGGGAGACTTCTACTATGGTAAGACCAGGCTTGAATTTGTTTTTGTTTTTAATTATTTGTTTTGATAATTCGCTGTATATGCTTTCCTATGGAGTGATTGCAGGAGTTTAACTAGAAAATGAAAGTGTGAATATTGGCTTGAAAAGAGTAGTCTGAAAGTAATGGCTACTGAAAATTCAGCTTTGCTATCACAGGAATTTGCATTTTAAAGTATATTAATATAGTAAATCATTTTAAATTGCAGAAAAATTCCACAATATTTCAGTTTTACTGTATTTTTAACCAAATAAATGCAGCCATGGTAAGAAGAAGAGTTCTTCAAAAGCAGTGGTATATAGTATGCATGGCTCACTGCGGATTGGTCAGGCTGAGACTTTCAGATCCCACAGAAACACTGCAGTGCGCTTGTCCCATCCATCTCTCCGACAAAAAAAAGACAGATGAAGGTAAATGAGAGACAGAGCTATCTTCAACATTTGCTTTCTCTAGCTCTTAAAAACGGGAAAAGCAGAGTCACATTAAAGCTAGGTTTTATGTTTTTCATAAACACTTTTTGTTATACTGGTTGATTTTCTAACACAACAGCATTTTCAATAGCTAAAAATCTCATAATTAAAAAGGAAGAAATATGGAAAATGTCATTTTGTTGTCCTGTGTTGTAACTTAGTCCTGGTCAAGTCACTAGTATATTCTGGCTCTGGGTATGGGTAGGTAATGTTTTTCATAAACACTTTTTGTTATTCTGGTTGAAACTCTTTTTGAATCCTGATAGCAATCAATAATAGAAGTGGTCTAAATATAAAAAAATTACATATATTGTCTGTGGAAGTCTCAGGACCAAAAAATGTTCGTCCAATCATTGCATTCGGTCCGAATACAATGATAGGATGTCCATACCAGCCTGTCAATCAGTGTTGCCATGTTCGTGGTTTTCACGTTGAATTGAGCTACTTTTAAGTAGTTGCCGCAGGTTCATTTTTTTTCCCCCACGGGTTGATTTCCACCCCCGTATGTGTTCCAACACCCCCAAAACACCCCCTAGACGTACAAATTCAGTGGAGAATTCGGCCGCCCGACGGAGAAAATCACGTTGGCCTATTTTGGGGCTTCTTTTGTTACACAGAACCCTGCTACTGTCAATGTATGTATTTGCATACTTCCACGCACCCTACTCGCGCGGACATCACACGTCAAGAGGTTATGTAGAGTTGTAGACAGACAGTCACTGAGCGCCATCTTTACAGTTCCTCCTGAACCAAAACAACAAGCTTATGCTGCGTTCACGTAGTTCCCTGTCGTAACTACCATAATTAAGAGAAGGCAACCCGTGACGTTCTACCTGGAGCTGTTCACGTCCTCAGACTCGGATTTATGAGTTTCTATGTCAACTATATCAACGCCGAAATTAATTTGAAGCAGTCAGGTGGTAAAAGTAAGAGCTCTCTAAATTGTTCACACTCATTATTATTGTAATGTTATGTGCTTTGAGACATGAGATAGTTTAACGCTGTTTCTCGTGATGCTTTGCAGACGCTGCTGTGTGAGTTGTGATCATGTGTTTTGAAGAAGGTGTGGCTTTGGAGATGAGTCTGAAGGGAGGGTGGGATCTCATGCTTCCAAAGCTAGCTTGCTATTGCTAGCCTCTCTGAAATTGCCTACCTTAGCTTTCAAGGACATTGGAAATGGCTCAGTACAGAACTTCAAAACATCCCGCTAAATGTCATAATTAGTTGATAAGAATGCTCTTCCAGGACCAACATTTAAAAATGACAAAATTATTAACTAAAATTAAAATGAAAATTCAAAATATTAATGAAAGCTATTATAGTATCTCAATCATACTAAAGTAACATGGCTTCATCCTACTGAAATCCTCTCCATCATTCAGTAGATTTAATAATCACTAACCTCGCCGCGTTCTCCATCATCAGGAGAGTTCAGCGATGGCACCACAGAGGCGGGTGGAGCGTACCAGGTCCTGGAGATGGTCTATGAAGGAGAAGACATGAGCATGATGATCGTTCTGCCCCGTCAGGAGGTTCCTCTGGCCTCCCTGGAGCCCATCATCAAAGCCCAGCTGCTGGAGGAGTGGGCCAACAACGTCAAGAGGCAGAAGGTGGAGGTCTACCTGCCCAGGTGAGGCACACGGTGTTCTGTTTTACCAGGTGTTTTCAATTCATTTAATGCTTTATGATTCATGTAAAACCTACGTACTTGTTGTTTTTGGACAAAGCTCACACTGACCTGATGATTTTTTTAGATTCAAGGTGGAACAAAAGATCGATCTGAGAGACACACTGCAGCAGCTGGGCATCAAGAACATCTTCACCAAAGATGCCGATCTGTCAGCCATGACAGCCGAGGTGACAGGTAATCGATAAAACAAACCCACTGACCTATGAGAACGCTCTGTTATTCTGCACATGTACGCAGATGATCAAAATGTGATTGACAGCTCAAGGACAGGATGCAACACACTTGTTTTGCTCTGGCAACCACCCAGCTATTGTGTTGCCGACTTTAAACTTTCTATTTATCTATTTACATATGCTAAAAAATAATAATAATAATAATGATTATTATTATTAAGCCTAATTGTGATGATCATCTATGCGTAGAGCACGTTTTTATTCAGCTGAAATGATCTTGTTTTCTGTGTTGGGTGTGGTGAAAATTTGATTTAATTTGATTAATTTTTCAATTATCAAATTTGTCAGATTCAGTATTATTATTTTATTTTATAAAAAATTTATGTTCAGTATTATTAATTTAGGATTTTTTTCATGTTCAAAATTATTTTATTTTACATGTTTTTCATGTTCATTATTATTATTATTATTTTTTACATTTTTTTTTTTAATGTTCAATTTATCAATTTTTCTATTTCAGTACTAAATATGCCCTTAAAACTTAATCTGTGAATGAGCTGTGTGTGTTTTATACACTGCTCTGCATCCCTGATTACACCAGCTCATAAATAAATGGAAATAACTTGCTTTGCATATTCAGATTATTATTTTTTTTCATATTCTGGAATCTTCTTTATTTACATGTTCTGTCTGTCTACAGATGGACAGGATCTGTTTATCGGGAAGGCTGTGCAGAAGGCTTACCTGGAGGTGACAGAGGAAGGGGCCGAGGGGGCCGCAGGATCAGGTGACATTAATCTCTATTTTACTGGCACATTCTACTATAATTTCATTACACATTTAATATTCTTTCTCTATCTGCATTTCTAATTCAAATTTTCAAGTTTCTAATTTCCCTTTTAAAGTCTTCTTTATCACTGTTTCTCAATTTTACCTTTTGTGCACCTTTACTTTCCTCCCAGTCCTTCCTTTTTCTGTCTGTTATCTATACGCTTTTTTCTCACTGCAGTAAATTGCTTTGAGAATCTTGTACATTCAGACAAGCTAAAAGCGCCCCCTCCTGTTCAACACGTGTCTTTTTTAATCAAGGTTTATGAAACGTTGACTGAGTCGTCATGTAGTGTTGGTTAAATCCTTTTAATATTAGTTTTTATATATCAGTTCTGTATTGATGTCAAAAACAAACAAGGAAGTCCGAAATTATAAAAAGGATTTAAAAAATAATGCATGTGACAATTTCTTAGATGTGTAATCTTTGTAAAAAGATGTAAAAAAAATTATATATATATATATTAGATGCATATTTTTAATGTAATAAAATTGAATAAATACATTCCACATGCACAATTGTCCAATATCAGTTAGTTACCTTAGTTATAGGCCTATGAATTTATAATAAACCAACATGACGCAAATATTTCAATAATGTTAGAAATATATATACGCAAATATACAAAACAGATGTGCACCACAATCTTTGTAAACCATGCACAAACATTTTTTCACAGAAAAATAATTTCATGGCCAGTTCTTAATTCATAGCTAGAGGATATAGGGACTTGAGATCTTAAGTCCTTATATGAATATATGACCATGACTCATTTCTATATGTGATAATGAGTTTGCTCTTATATGTGACAATGTATTGTGCCGATACAGTAATACTTCGTCAGTAGACGCAGATGTGCACTTACACTATATGGCACTGATGAAGGGTTGATCCCGAAAATATTTTCGCTTTATTGGACCTTTTTGTGGCTTCTGTAAATTTGAAGGTAATGATTTTTATTTACAAGTGTCCATTCTTTTCATTAGGTTATACCAGTTAAATAGCATTTTGGAGAACAAGGACAAATTTGATAATTCAAAAAGAACTTACTAACCTCGAGGGCCTGAAGGAAGAATATGATATAATTCCCAGTTTTATGGTTCTCGTCACGTAACAAGAAAGGGTTTCCTGCATGTTGTTTACACAGCATTGACGCTAAACAACGGATTTTTAGTGAACAAACATTTTTTTTTAAATATTCATATTTTAAACCAAAAGATCATGCTAAACTACTTAAAGGTTTTCCCCAAGGATTTTACACCCTCATTTTAAACCCCACAAAAATATTACAATTGAATAAAAATTAATTAAAATTAATTACAACTTTTTTTAATTAAATAAAAGAAATGTTTCACATCACTGAGCCACTATTGTTTGTCTTTCTTACAGGTATGATTGCATTGACGAGGACGCTGGTGCTTTACCCACAGGTCATGGCTGACCACCCTTTTTTCTTCGTCATCAGAAACAGAAAAACAGGTACATGCCATCTTCAAAAACCCATGACCATAACACAAATTAAAGGTGCAATGTGTAATATTTCTGAGGATCTATTGACAGAAATGCAATATAAGATCCATAACTATGTTTTCAGTGGTGTATAAAGACCTTACTTAATGAACCATTATGTTTTTATTACCTTAGAATGAGTCATTTATATCTACATAACCGCGGGCACCCCCCTTCTATGAAGGTCGACATATTGTGAGGTCATGTTTCTACCGTAGCCGACAGCGAACAAACAGCGCTACAGAGCGCGTTTCATCACTAACTTGAATGAGAAGCAGCAGAAAAAGACGCAGCAGAATACTCAGGTTGTCCCTGACTCTGCAAACATGGAGAAAAACATGCTGTCTGAACGACGCCTCGGACATCGTAACGTTAGCTATTTCCCCTTACCTAGCTGCTTTGATGCTCTTATCTTATACTAACTAGCATGGAAACAAGCTATGGTAAAGTCAATGAATAAATGATAAACAAGTAAAAATAACAATCGCAATAACATGTGGTTTTACTGAATAATTAAGTAAATATAATTTAATATAAAATATAATATAAAGAAACCCAGTGGCGTAACTTTGTTTTAAAAAGTGGGTGGGACATGTGGGGTGGGGGTTGCTAATAAATTGCTAAATCAGATATATGTACAATAACATTACGATGTCCAGCAATCGATTTAAATAGTAGGCTGCATGGGGTTTAATTTGTGTGAATAAATACATAGATCCGCCTGTTTAAACAATGTGAATCTTAATGGTCCAGTGGTAGAACTTTCGCCAGCTGTGTCAGAGGTTATGGGTTCTAATCCACACTCGTATAGTTTTTTTTTTTCTCGTATAGTTTTTTTTTTTTCTCATCAAAACCGATTATGTTCATCAGTGGTTGTATATCAAGCAGGGACATGTTTGTGTGCATTATGTTTTGTGATTTCACCAGAACGAATAGAGAGTATCCGCAACAGATTGAAGCGCGCGTCCGAGTGCTGACAGTGCGGCGTGTGCGCGAGCCACAAGAGAAAACACTGTATCTGCGCCACTGATCGCAGTGGCAACGAGCACTTTGATCACTTGATTTAAAAAACACATTTCAGCGCTAGATCGTCTCGTATTTAAAAAACGAACGAAATGAATGCTCTGTCAGTTAACTGGAGATGTTTTATTTATTTGTAGAATTGGTACATTCGTGCCGCGAGATGTTTTAAAAAGTGGTGGGGATATCGACCCTGGCAAAAAGTGGTGGGGACATGTCCCACCCGTCACACCCGCAAATTACGCCTATGAAGAAACCTCATTGCTTGACTTGCTACTCTCTGCTGACTCAGACTCAGACAATTACATCTTCCGATCCTACGTCGGCCACCGTAGCTTCTCCTTCGAGTTTGCAATTTGAGGGATAGGCCGTGAGTGACTGGCTGTTTGCAAATCGCAAACCTCACCACTAGATGCCGCTAAAAATTACACACTGCATCTTTAAAAAAAACAATATATACACTGCCGTTAAAACCCAGACAGCAACATAGTTTTGGCCCAGATCCGGCCCACATCTGGACAGTGTGGAATCCACATGAACCAGATGTGGGCCGGATCTGGGCCGACACTATGTTGCTGTCTGGGAAGGTTTGGGGTCAGTACGATTTTTTAATGTTTTGTAAGAAGTCTCTTATGCTCACCAAGGATGCATTTATTTGATAAAAAATACAATGATAGTCTAAAGTCAACTTATTATACTAACCCGAACCCTAACGCCCAACCATAACCATAGTTTGAAATAGATTTTTTTTTTGTAACATTACTGCCTTTACTGTCAATGGTCTTTACTGATCAATTTATTATTTATTACTTTTTTTTTTCTTAAAAAAAAAAAAAAAAAAATCTTAACATTTTACTGACCCGAAACTTTTGAATGGTAATGTAATGTGCATATATCAAGCACAAATCTTATTTTAGTATTGTTTTTCTTTTTTCTGTGAATGTTATCAGTTGTGCTGTTAATTCATTGTTTTTATTTTGTTTTCTTATAGGATCAATCCTCTTCATGGGCAGAGTTATGAATCCTGAAGTCATCGAGCCCTTTGACAACAACTTTGACATGTAAAAGCCCAGCAATCACAACGTGACACTCAGTCGAGTTCATGCTTATCTTCTACCAACCACAAGTTACATCACAGAAAGCAAACTCATTACTTTGCCATGGTTTTCTAAACACACAGGAAAATATTATATAAACAAGATATTTATATTATAAAAGTGATTGTGTTTTGATACTCATAAGCTTTAACCGTACCAGGAAATACAGAGCTGTAAATATTTGAAGTCGCCCAGACAGCAACATAGTGTCGGCCCAGATGTGGCTCACATCTGGTACGCGTTGAATCCACATTTACCAGATGTGGCCCGGATCTAGGCCAACACTATGGGTCTCTGCAATCACTCCATTCTATGTATTCCCATTCAATCACATCTTATTCCACACCAGCATAATTCGTTCCTGTAATTCCTGTATTTCTTCTCTTGTATATTTGCTATTGTGTTACGTAGAGAAAACGTTGATATTTATTGCAAAGATTTGTGCACTCCTCTATATGTAGACTCACTTAAGGTCTTTTATCTCCCCCACCCCACCCCACCTTTGTTTGGTTTTGTACATGGCTGAACTACTGCTGATATACTAATATGCCTTATTATATAAATATGAGTTTTTGATTTAATGTAAGGTTGCGAATGTACAGGTAGTGGAGCGCTGTTGCCATGGAGACTCAGGCAGACCAAGAGAGAGTGCATTTGGTATAAATTATGAAAAAATACCAGCTGTATTCTCTATTTCAGAAATAAAGATGAATGTCTTCAACTTGTCGTCTTGTGTTACTTCAGTGACAGAAGTTTAGAAATTTACAGAAGATACAGCCTCTAGCCTATGGTTTCACACACTGCCAGCACACACTTTTGATGTCTAAAATAACCTCTATTGAAAACTATAACAATCCACTTCAAAGACAAGCAACATTTATTACTTTACTGACAATAGATGCACTTATGTTGGTGGAGTTAACGTAAAAATGTAAACTGAGTCAGGTTAGTAACATTTAAAATATGTCTAGTGTGTAATTTTCCATGATAAATGTCAGTGAGATTATATGCCAAAGTGAGAGAAGGCACTCAAAGCAGTGTTCAAACAGAGTAAAATGTCTATTAAGACCAACTCTGTTTCATCTCTATTGAAACTACTTCATGTTTTATCACGTTTTATCACAATTTGAGTTGCTTGCAGAGAAATCTTACAAATGAACAAAGTATTTTGTGCTGTTGTAGAAGATTCTAGTCATGATAAAGACCATCCGTTCTTGTGCAGTCCAAGCACACTCTCCACTGTAAGTGTGATTTATGGCCACTGCCATAACCTGCTTAATTGAAGCTGGAGCTCTGTGTTCGGGTCTGAAACAGCACTCCTCTCACATTAGCATTACCTTAAACTCTTCAATAGATGTCAAGGGGAGTCTCAGTTTGTAGAAGCTCCCATTCATAGCTAAATATTTCTTGGAGACCCAGCCATCGTCACAAGAACAGACTGACTACCATATCAAGTTTGCCAACAGTGGAAATTGTGAAGTATGCCATGTTGATAAATCCAAGTCTTGAACCGCCCTGGATGAAAATTCACCTAGCAACCTGGTACTGAATTGGTTAAATCTATAGTTAGAATGAATTAGTTTTGTAAACGAATCGTTTATTGACTAGTTCACATATCTTGCAGAAAAAAGTCATTATATAAATATATGGCGGTATTTATTTATATATAGAGAGAGAGAGAGAGAGAGATTCACAATCTGCTGATTAATTAAATGTTACATATCATGATAAAATGGATCATCTTTTATTAGACATTTAAACAACATTTTGTCAAACTTTGATAATTGCCTTAATCTTTTAAACAACTAAGATAGTGATCAAACTACATTTAAAAAAGAAAAAAAGACCTGTGAAGTAGGCCTATCCGAATCTATGCTTTTGAATGTCAATTATGTTTTATTAGGTATATCGTCTCTGACAGACTGCGTGTTGAAGCAGCTCAGGCCTATAGATACCAATAGATAAAGTTGATACGTTTCTGTTGTTGCTATGGACTAAGTTGACAAGAGTGATGTAGAAGTATTCACTGTGAAGCCTACACTGGCGATGTACCTAAAATAAAACGGATTTCAAGTTAAGTGATCAAATTTTCAGCAGTAAGAAAAAAAGTTTCATCACTGTTATTTGTGATATGAGAATAGTAAGGCCTGTAGTTAGGGATTACATGTTATTTAAGGAAAATGTAATTATATTTTCAGAATGACAATTTTTTTCCCCAAACCCGTCTGTGGGGTAGAACCATACATATCTATGGGTAAAACGCTTCTCACTATCATAACTACTGTAGTTAATATGGTCTGAACATCACAACCTTTGGTTTTCCATCAAATGTATTTTGGTGGTTGAATAAAAATATTTGGACTTAATATTTAAAAATCCCCTCAATTTAGCATCAGCTAGCCAGTTAGCATCAGCTAACAATATTTTTCAAATACACACACACTACTGTTCTACTGTTTCCCCCCACTCTATAGGCCTAGTTTATTTAAATGGTCTTGCGGTGTGACAAATTCATTTTCAAAAGTAGCCTACAAATCTCAATTTGACAATATGACGACCACATAAAAGGGGTACAGCTGCATTTTCCAAAAGTTACTGAAGTGCAACCTTAGACACACACTGCTGCCCTAGCTGACCTCCGTGCGCAGATCACTGGAGCTGACGCTGCTGCGCGCATGCGCAGAGCTCACACTCACCTGTCGCACTGTAGCACACTTATTCATCCATCATCAATGGGAAACCGCACTATATTCCTTGTAAATAATACTCTTCACTGCATGTCAAATGCCAAAGGGATCTGTCAGAACCTACGGACATGTCCGAAAGGTAGGAAAAGTTTTGAACAGTAGCCTATCTCCTAATATGGAGATGTCTTGCTGTTTTTTCTTCTTCTTCTTCTTCTTCTTCTTCTTCTTTTTTCTGTACACTTTCTGGAACAAAAACGTATGATCAGTTGGCTTTTATTTTAGATCTGTCTGCTTCATTCATGTTTGGAAGACTGTTTATAGTTACTTTTCTGCATAATTTATGGGAATTACCACTGGAACATGAAGATCTACTTTTAAAGCAATTTTATTCGTGGACTAAATAGGCTTTAGGTAATTATGATATTGTCACAGTTATTAAGATATTATATTAAAACATTATTATGACATTATGTAATCTATGTCCATGTTACACATATTTAACGATATTTTAATGAATCACTAAGTGAAAATAATGTGTATTTACATGTAGCAGCTTCACAAATCTTAGCACATCATCAATAGCCATTACAGCGTAAACGTGAGCACATCTTATACAGTGTTCTGATATAATGTGCGGGTGTGCTCGGGTGGCGTGGGTGACTTTAATCCGGATCAGGGTGCAGAGTTCACGGTAATCTACACCAGAACCTCAGCCCAGCGGATGTAAGGACGCGCAGGCTCTTATTACACACAGAGGATGTGTCTCAAAGCCTGCTGAGCTCCCTACATAGGCAGCACATTTGGGCAGCATAGGTGTTCTATCGAATCTATGATTCGAATTTCTATAAGGATGTTGTGTCATATGATAAATTAAGTGGTAGTTTAATATGATTGAATCTGAATGAATAAATAAATGAACGAACGAACGGAGGAAGTAGGCTGATAATTAACTCAAATCACTATGTTTTTGGACACATCTGTCAAATTTATTGCAATTAGTTGGTTATATGTCATTAGTAATATTGTTTATTGTATAAAGCTTATCATTGCAAGGTAATGTGAAGTCAAATAGCTATATTTGCATATCTATTCAAATTTGAATGTAATTTGAATGTTAAGCATGAGGCCGAAGTAATGTTTGTTAATGACTTAAGTCTCTCTCTGTCTAGTTCCTCTGGAGTGAACACCAGCAGTGAAAGTTTTCCGAAGTCTCACTCGCACTACTCTGAGTTAAGCGACACACACACTCCTTTCTCTGTGGAACTGACTCCAGACTCTGGCATTGTTGCCACACCAGTAAGCCAATTCAAAGTTAATATGATTGCTAAGTATCATGTGTGGTTTGATTGACACCTTATTTGTCTATACTATATGGACACTGAATGTTGTCATTACGTTTATTTTGTGTAGTTGCCATCCAGCCGGTTCAGGTTTGCCTCGTGGCACTGGCTCGAGGAGCATGATGTCCGCGGAGACCAGCTCGCCTGTCCCAGGGTCAGAGAGGGTAAGAGGCCATTCTGGGTCGCTATTCATTTACAAATTATTTTTTATTTTTTTGTGTGTGTCATATAATCACTGGACACAGACAATCAGTGATGTCATCAAACAGGACCTGCTGGAGACGAGCTGTCTGTTGACAGTGAAGACATGTTTCTCAGAGGAGGCAGGAGGAAGAGGAGAGAGGATGAAGGACAGAAATGGGAGGAGAGACTTCAGGAGAACTGGGAGAATTGTGTGGTGAGACACCAAACAAGCATCCATCCATTTTTTACAGTGTATCTATCTATCTATCTATCTATCTATCTATCTATCTATCTATCTATCTATCCATCCATCCATCCATCCATCCATCCATCCATCCATCCATCCATCCATCCATCCATCTATCTATCTATCTTTTGAACTTCATATTAATCAAAGAAGGATCCTGAAAAAGATGTATCACTGTTTTCACAAAAATAATAATCAGCATAACTTTTTTCAACATTGCTTATAATAAGAAATGTTTCTTGAGCAGCAAATCAGCATATTAGAATGATTTCTGAAAGGTCATGTGACACTGAAAACTGATGCTGAAAATCTATCCAGCTTCGTATTGCATTCAAAGTTCTGTCTCTGTGACTGCAGGTGCTGAACTTGTCTTATCAGGACCTGGGAGATCCATACCAGCTGGAGAACTTCATCCGCATCCTGAGGAGACTGATCCGGGTGGAGCGTCTGCAGCTGGTGGATAACGCTCTGAGGGATCTCAGTTCTGTCAGACTGCCAAGGTACCAAACTAACCTCTACACTGTAATAACTGCAAGATAGTGCACATGAATGTAACTCTGAGTACTGATGACACTGTCATGAGTTGTGATGGAGTGCAGATCTGGTTGGTTATAACACAAATTCCCACTGATCTTTCAACGGAGGCTGTCCTATTATATTGCATTGGTTGTTTTGTAACAGTATGTGTATGGCTGTGTAAAAATACATGTAGTGCAACTTTAGCTGTGTGCTGTAATCTCATATGAGGAGTTTATTTTACAGTAAGAAGGAAACTGTTAATTATGTATAACCATCAAACTCAGCCTCTTTAATCACATTATTTTATTTGAAAATGGGTCTTTCTGATAAAAGATTATATTTGCATTGCTAATATTATCATAATATTTCATTTATAATCAGTACATTTCAGTGCAGTGCAGATATTTTAGAAACAATTTCTAGAATGTTGTGCCTTTCTAAATATGAAAAATCTAATAGTTTTCTTAGTTAATTACAGTAGGTGTTGCCAAACTGAATGAAACATAAATACAGTGGCTCCAAAAATAATTTGGACACTTTGGTCGCAATTAGTGTCAGTGAATATCATTTCATTAGATATATATTTATATAATACATAACATACTTTTCTCTTCACTGTAGATCAACACATTACCATTTTTTTGTGAAATATTTGGCTTGTATTTTTTCTTTATAATAATACTGCTTGCTTTAATATTTTATCATTCACAGACTTTTTTGTGTGAGATATATGTGAGTTATACGAGGAAGAACATTGTGACGCATTACAGTCACTAACAAAACTTGTGATTGAGAGTGTGCATGTGTTATAGATGTAAAATCCTGAATCTTCACCGGAACAACTTGACGTCCTTTCGTCAGCTGCCAAAGGTTCCTGAGATCCAGCACTTGTGCCTGTCTGAAAACAGTATTTCCTCTCTGGGCGAGCTGTCTCTGCTGAGGAGCGCGCCGCTCCGATCTCTGACCCTCAAATGCAACCCCTGCCAGTTTCAGGAGGACTACCGCTCACGGTGAGAGAAATATTTGACTTTATCGGAATGGTATGAAACTTGGCAAAGGCACTTAATATGGACATGATTCGAAAAGGTTAAATGGTCCTGAAAAAAATAGTCACACTTGTACTGTTCACAGTCAAAAGTGACCGCATTGGAAACGAATGGGAAGCGAATTAGTGGAAACGTTTGGTACTGCGCCCAAATAAAATCTAACTAAAAGCTTATTTTTTGAGAAATCAACCTCAAATTTGGAACACAATTTGTTTAGATTTATGGCTTTGATTTTCTCACAGTTTTAGACTAAAACATGCTTTGGAAAACATATGTTTCATATAAAATTTAAAAAGAGTATTTGTTTGCATTTTTCATAATAATAAACTTAAACTTCTATAACTTTTTAACTTTAATTTTAACAATAATCTGCTTCAAAAAAGAGATCAAAGTCTGTGCTCCAACGAAGATATTTGAATTCTTCAAAAGAAGATATTTTGAATTATTTTAGCAACCAAACAGTTCATAGACCTCATTGACTTCAATAGTATGGGGGAAAAAATACTATGGAAGTCCTTTGGGTCCAATCAACTGTTTGGTTACTGACATTCTTCAAAATATCTTCTTTTGTGATCAGCAGAAGAAAAATTAATTCAGGTTTGGAACAACTTGAGGGTGAGTAAATGATGACAGAATTGTCATTTTTCTGTGAACTATCCCTTTAACTGTGTAAAGAAACATGAAAAGTGTATTGGAAATACCCTTAAGTTGTCTTTTATTATCTGCAAGTACATATTTTTAAAAATATACTTTTAAGATTTTAAGTACACTACAAGTGGACATTCAATACAGTTAACCACACTTGTTTTTCACAAGGGCATATAGAACACCACTGAGCTTTTAATAACTTGCTGTCAAAACAGTGGATTGATTAAAACTAATCAGCTAATTACAGCTTTTAATTATTATAATACGCCAAACAGCATCATTTGTCTCCAAAATCACATTATGCCTCAAGTTAATAGCTATGCCAGAAGATATAATTTACTAAAAAAGAGCTGACCAAAGATGTGATGGGTCATTTCAAGCGTTCATTGGGGAGCCAAGTCTAACCTTAAAGTCTAACCTTGAGATTTGTGCCGTTTCCTCTGCAGTGTGTTCTTCTGTTTGCCAAAACTTCAAGTTCTGGATGGCATTCCAAAGCTACCGGAAGATTCCGTGCCTCCCTCCTCACCAGAAGCATCCAGATTCTGCACCATTCTCTGACATCTCTGACATAAAGCCAAGATCTGAATCCAATGTACTGTACCGTCAGAGTGAACTGAGAAAGCTCCAGTAATGCACTTGTTTATAGTAAACTCTTAAATGCACTCTTTTGAGCTGATAAGAGTACATTTTTAATGACTTATTAAAGCTATTTTTGTACCTGTACTTTACATTTACACATTTCATCTACTCAAAATAAACCTGCATCAATTTAAGACCGCAGCAGCCAAGATATAAATGAGAAAAGACTATTATCAAAACACGGATGGCTACATATAGAATGGATTATAGTGCTTCTGTTGTATTTTGACTGTTTAGGTCACAGTATGTCAGCTGCATGTAATTCGGGCTATTTGGTTGCTCAATGACCAGCCAACCCTTGGCTTTGGTTAGTTCACACTTTGTACTGATGGCTGTTTTGACAGGTGAATCCGTTCTTGGGTGGTATTTCTTGAAGCTTGGCTGGTGTGAAGAAAGGGCACAGAGATTAAATCAGATACAGTCATGTGACACTGTGGTTAGCAGCAGATAAAACTGATGATGTCACAGCCAAGCGTTTCATGTTCTCACAGGCTAATGTGGACAGAGGCATATGAACAATATCCTAAATTGAAATTAAATCTTGTGTTCGTGGTTATGGTCATGTAGGAAAGATTGGGCCTCGTGCTTTGTATGTCATGGTCTCCTTTATATGGAAGCTTGTTTCTGCCATAGAATAAATAAATAAAAAAGATAATTGTGACTTTTTATCTCACAATTGCAAGATTGCGATATAAACTTGCAATAGCAAGTCAGAATTGTGTGATATAAAGTTATAAAGAGATACAAATCCGGCTTTTTTTCTCGTAATTGCGAGTTTATATCTCACAATTCTGACTTCTTTTCTCATAATTGTGATAACACGCAATTGCGACTTCATATCACGCAATTCTGACTTTATAACTCGCAATTGCAAGTTTATATCACGCAGAGATGATAAAACTCGCAATTGTGAGAAAAAAGTCAGAATTGCAAGATGTAAAAAAGATTAGAATTGTGAGATAAAAGTTGCAATTTTGAATTATCCTTTTTTACTTTTTATTCATTTGCGGAAACAAGCTATACCATTAAGACAAACATACTTATTCTTAACAGATATAATCAGAGTACATACTATGTGTACATTTAAGTGTTTTCAAATGTTTAAAAATGATGATGTTTTATTGTCGCAAGTGTAACCGCAAATCGCTAACACCTAAAGAAGTAACCATAGCAACAGTGGACCGCTTGTATCGGCCGATCAGCAAAATGTAGGAAGCCTACTGTCATTATCATAGATTTACATACAAAATGCACAAAACATTTTGTATTTTCCTAAGAAATCTTGATGTTTAGCTAAAACATTGAGTGCGACAAACCTCAATTGATAGCGCTACAGTACATGCCCTTGAAAGCATCATTCGCACACTGGCTATGTAACCACTGCATATGCTCAAGGCTTCCCATTCAAAAGCCATTCATCATGACCCACCATTGTCCTCTTAAGTTTAGCTTATCTATTCAGCGGCGATCACTAATTCATATGCGCTTCAGTGTTTTGTTTTAATTTTGGTGTCAATTTCAGTGCCACTGAAACCCGAGCCGAGGAGACTGTGCGCGGGAAAGCAAAGAACAGAGAAACGAGAGATCTGACAAAATTTTAGGCCTTCTACAGCTTTTTAAATCTGTGAAGCAACTTTCCCTGCGGTAAGCATTTTTTCCAGCGTTTCCTGAAGGATGTATTACAGCTGCCTGAAATGATAACACAATGCAGATATGCTAGCCAAAGTCCCTTCTTGTTTCACATGAGTATAAATAAGAGGTAACACAAAGGCCAAATTCCCTTAATCATCCATCATAAGTAAAACCAAAGAATATAGCTCTGATGTGCAGCAAAGGATTGTTGAGCTTCACAAATTAGAACGTGGCTGTAAGAAAATAGCTAAAGCATTGAAAATTCCCATTTCCATCAGCAGGACAATAATTAAGAAGTTCCAATCAACTAAAGAAGTTACAAAACACGCCTGGAAGAGTTTGAATTTATTGAAAGGATAGCCCCTTGAGATGTAACATCTCATTTTCGAGGGGGTCCCATTTACACATCCCTATTCTCCCACCTACAGTCTACAACTGTATTCCCACAAATAAAAATAAATAAAAAATCACTTAAACACACAAATAGCTCACTCCCCTATTCTCCCACCTACAGTCTACAACTGTATTAGACAAACAGGAGCATGTACACACAAGAGGACATACATTTTAGTGCAAACATGAAAATCAAAATGTACCTGCACCCTGAGAGATAACAGAAATAAAAATAAATATATAAAATTAACAGGATAATTTATAAGCGTTGGTATAGAAGCCTAAAAACATGAGCAGGTTATTTTCAGATGAGAAGATCGATTAGTCCTATAAAGACGGAAAGATGTGATTGATCTGAGAAGAGGAGGGAGATTGTTCCAGTCAGATGGAGCTTTGTACTGGAATGACCTGCGGCCGACTTCAGTAAAAATTCTCGGGACATAGAAAAATGGATGCTGCATGTGAAAGGGATAGGAGGATGTAAATGGAAGCAAAAGCTGTTTTAAGTAAGAAGGGCAATTAAAATGAACGCATTTAAAAAGAAACTGGAACTAGTGATATTGCCTTCAGGATTTTGGTTGGAGCCAATCAAGAGTTCCATACTGTGTACAATGGTGGGTTCTGTAAGGACATCTCAAAACAAACCTACATGAAGAATTGTGAATGACATTTAGAGGTTTTAAATTGGTATCTGAAGTGTTTTGGTAAATAATGTCTGCATAGTCAATAATAGGAAGAATTAATTGGGAGATTTATCTTTTTCTGACTTGAAATGAAAAACAATTGAGCGATAAAGAGAATATAAGCAACCATATGATTTTTTTGATAAAATTAATGTGAGACTTAAAGGAGAGTTCGGGGTCAAGCCAAAGACCAAGATATTTAAATAGATTAACTTTAGTGAGGAGTGACCCGTCATTAAAACTAATATCTAAATCAAAGGAATGCGAGGGGTGGCGTCTTTTAAAAAAAACACCATACTGCAAGACTTCTTTTTATTGAGGACAAGTTTGTTTTTGTAAAACCAATCCTGCAATGAGTTAAAATCTGTCTGCAGAGAGAACTGAATGTATGAGAGTGGGAAGAGTAAATAACAGTGTCATTGGCATAAAGATGAATGAAAGACCATGAGTAAGGTCATTAATAAAGGCACAGAAGAGCAGAGGACCCAGTGTTGAGCCTTGAGGAACACCCTTGTCAACAACCAAATAATCAGAATTTGAGCCTTGAAAAAAAAACATTGGCGTCGTCTGTAATGGAGATATTACAAAACAAATCATTGGTGAATTTCATTAAGGCCGTAGTGGACGTGTGTCTATATTGTCTTAATGCACGGCGAGGAGGAAAGTTTGAGTGGCCAAAGACTCTCCAAGGATCACAGATGGAAAATTGCAGAGATTAGTTTGTTCTTGGGGTCAGAAAGCTTAAAAAACAAACTCCAGCATATTTAGTTGTCAGACACTTCTGGAACTTCAAAAGGGACTGGATTTTATGGTCAGATGAAACAAAAAAAAGAGATTTTTGGCAGCGAATCCACCAGATGGGTTTGGTGCAAACAGGGATAAAAAGTACCCCATGCCCACGGTTAAATATACTGATGGATCTTTAATGTTGGGGGCCTATTTTTTTTTTTTTTGCTGGAGGTCCTGGACATCTTGTTCAGATACATGGCATCATGGATTTTAGCAAATACCAACAGATAAAAAAAAATAAAAAAAACTGACCACCTCTGCTAGAAATCTTATAATGGGACGTAGTTGGATCTTCCATCAGGACAACGATCCAAAACAAACATCAAAATCAACACAAAAATGTGTCACTAAGCACAAAATGAAGCTTCTGCCATGATTATCCCAGTCCGCTGACCTGAACCCTATAGAAAATGAGTGGGCTGAACTAAAGAGAAGAAGCGCCAACATGGATCTGGGAATCTGAAGGATCTGGAGAGATTCTGTATGGAGGAATGGTCTCTGATCTCTTGTCAGGTGTTCTCCAAACTCATCAGGCATTATAGGAGAAGACTCAAAAGCTGTTATCTATTATTATTATTATCTTTTATTTTAACAGGATAGTCCCATTGAGATATAAAATATCTTCTTGGTTATTGTGGCAAAAGCAGGTTTAAAAAAGTATTGAATAAAAGGGTGCCATTAATTGTGGCCAATGTGTTTTGAAGAAAAACATTTATTTTGAGATACACAAACACACCATTTATAGTCTAAATAATATACCGCTAAGTATCAAGAAAAATTTTGTTCCGTTTCATGAAGAATGAGAGGTAGAAAATATTTTTTGGGATGATCTCAGTCCATCTTGTTTTAGTATTTCATCCAAGGCTCTCGTTCTCTAAGACTGACTGCAGAACTGACGCCTGAATCTACACATTACCTCTGTGTCACTTCTGCTGCATCTCATCAGCCTTCCAGGAACTTCAGGATGAAAGCAGAGCACTCTGTTATTTTTGCTTTAGGTTCATTTTTACATTTATGTAATTAGACGAAGAGATATTTCCTCTACTCCAAACATCAGAACACCTGCCAGACTTTGTGCATGATTAAAAGAGGATGAGCAATTAATCCTTCACCAATTTTTATTCTGCTCACAATGCCATTATCAACAAAACGGCACAAAAATATTTCTCTGTAAATCACTTGCAGAACAGAAAAATAATCTATAAACATATATATATTTATTTTAAATATAAAGTATTAAAGCTGAACACTTAACAGGAAAGCTGGTTTCACCAATATTACATCAACTAATAAACCTAAAAATCATATGCATCCCAGAAAATAACAAAGGTGACAAAACAAGATTATTTCATTTTGTATAATATAAAAAACCAAAGTAAATACAAGACAAAATAAATACAATTTTTTCAATATTGTAGTGATTTAGCATACATTCAGAACAAATCATTTTGAGTAAGCTAATCCAAACATTTTGTTTACTTTTTGCATATTCAAATTCTACATCTGAATATTATGTCTCTTCTCATTTTCAATATGCCATTCATTTCTCTGTTGTCTAATGTCGTATGTTAAAGACTAACAGTAACAAAAAGACTTGAGGACCAGGTCGAGTAACATGTAGAACACTAGTACTAGTTTATACTAGTTGGCAGGTCGACTTGAAAAGAAAAGAGAAAAAATTCAATACAAATAGTTTTCAATAACAGAGACATTCGACAAAGAGATCAGGAACCAAATCATCCTGGAGAGATAGGCAGCATTTGAGGAAGTTTTCCCTATAATTTCTAGGAGGCACTTTGTGAAAAGCAAATAAAAATCGTGTTTAACTAAATTAATTTGGTTTATGTTTAGGCAGCAGTATGGTAAATAAGCACATACAGTACAGCATTTAAAAATGACTTTCAACAGCTACAATTATCTACTTGAATTACATGTAAACATTAATGTATGTTGACCCAAGCACCTTGCCAAACTCGCCCATGATGCAATATTTCTGCATTGCATTTTTCCTCAACAAGATGGATGAATTACCAACACAAGTTTGGGCAGGACCAGGTGAGGATTTAAGGCTGATTGGTGACTGCTGCCTGTCCATCAAGATCAGTCTTAACTTAAAATTAGAGTTTTTTAAAAGGGTTTACTTCAAAGATGGAATGTTTCTTGTATGTGGAGCCACAACTGAACAAAAATGGCAAATGTTTCAGTGCAAGAGTTTTTCTGATGGTTGAAATCTATGCTTTAGATTTTCGTACAGCCAAAGAAATCAAACGCAAGATATAACAGCATTTAAACTGAACTTGTTCACTGCTCCTTAGAAGAAATGACAGACAGGCGTACAGTAAAGGCAGACAGCAGGTGTTTGCTCTGTAAGTGGTTGGGCGTTTTGGTGCATCTCGGTTTCAGAGTTACGCAAACTGGAAGAAAATCCGATTGTCTATTCATCAGAACGACCCAACAGAGCCATCTCCCGGCACAATGTTTAAGAGGATGGTGTGGGAAACCCAATCCAAATGTGGCAGCGATTGGCTGTCCTTCCTTTCAATCGCCTCACATTTCTGCCCTGCGAATGGGGGGTTTATCCCCGTTGCCGCCTTCCTCCTCCTCTTCTTCCTCATAGTTCTCCTCATTGTGATGTTGGGCGAGTTGAATATCCTCCTTCACAACCTGACCTCTGACCTCTTCCTGTACAGATACAAAAAAAAACAAAAAACATATTTATATAAAAATGATAAAGTATGATGTTTGTTACACACACCTATACAAGGCACTGAGTCTGTTTGTTTGCTACTAACCACCTCAAATTTCTTTCACAAAAGAAATAAAGTGATGCCCTGCATCCGAATATGCCTATATAAGTAGGCAAAAAACATTATTTTAGCTGAGTAGTTTGTTCATGAAACAGTAGCTGAAAAGTACCCGGATGACCTGCTACTTCCAAGTGTGCATCCACTGGACACTTTACTATCCCACAAGGCCAAAGGAGGGGGTTTGTGAACGGCAGTGAAGCGACACAACTGACGCATTAGGTCACAAGACAGTGACAACATGGTAGATGTAGTATGTCCGAATTTCATTCATACTTCACACATTCATACTATCATACTAAGTACATTTCAAGTATGTAACCAAATGTAGTACCTACTATACAGTAAGCGATTTCGGGTTTGGACCAACATGAAGGTGAGTAAATGATTACAGACTTTTTCATTTGGAGTGAACTGTAACTTTAAAAGTGCACAGATGTGAATAAAGCATGAATAACATTTCCTAAATCTAAAGCCCCTTTCACAGAGATTCCGGAAAATACACTGATATGTGTCCCGGGATTGTTTGATTTGTTCATTCACACTACCAAGGATTTTCTGGAATCTGTGCGAGCGTTCACACACATCCCGTAAAGACGTGATGTGTAATGTATGCGTTGAAAACGCTAGTGCAACAATGGAAGTGTTTGCATTGCTTTAAACAACATGGCAGCTGATCAGGCATTAGATGTTGATGTGCAAACTTTGTTGTTTATTCACAACAACATGAACGTTCCGGGACTAATCCCAGCAATGTTAAGGTCCCCATCCCGGAATCAATCCTGGGACGTGTTTGCGTTCACACAGAAGGCCCTCTAGCAATTCTATGGCAATTTTCTGGGATCAGCGCTCTATGTGAAAGGGGCTTAAGAGATGAGGTGAAAATGGAGGATGGATGTTTAAAGTGGAGCTGGACTCATGACAGTAACTGAACACCGTGGAGGACTTTGCAATTGATCTGACTCACCCAACTGTGGCACTGCCAACAGTCTACAGTTACAGCGGCAGCTTGTACAAAAGAATAAGTGAAAACGTACACACACGTAAGCACTACATAACTCTCTGTGATACATTACAGTGACAGGGACCATAAAATTGTTGTCTTGGAACAGACAGCTTAACTAGAGATTCATGGTCCTGCCTTCGACAAGAAACTAAATTAACACTGCAATTAACAAATATATAATCCTTAACAGATACTAATGTATTTAAAGGTGCACTGTGTAATATTTAGGAGGATCTGTTGACAGAAATGCAATATCATATACATAACTATGTTTTCAGTGGTGTATAAAGACCTACTTAATGAACCGTTATGTTTTTATTACCTTAGAATGAGCCATTTCTATCTACATACACCGCGGGTCTTTTCCATTGAAATGCGCCGACATGTTTCTACGGTAGTCCTAAACGGACAAACGCATTTTGAAACTATGTTGTTCTTCGTGCAAAGAAGCTAGCTGAAGTCAGCGAATAAAAACACTGACACAATGATGAACAAGTAACAACTTAATTTTTCAGTAAAACGATGTTATTTTGAATATTATTAACCTAATTTCTTAATTTATATTTGTAAAGAAACCTCATTGCTTAACTGGCTACTCTCTGCTGTCTCAGACGACGATATATTTTCCTGTCGGCCACTGTAACTTCTGTTGGTTGCAATTCGCAACCTCACCACTAGAGTTCACCGCTAAAAATTACACAGTGCAAAAGATCTTTCTTCTGTATCGTCAAAGTGTTTACTGTCACTTTTGAAATTAGTGTTTACTATTTGATCACTTTAATGCATCCTTGCTGAATAAATTTCTTCCAAAAAAAAACAACAACAACAAAACACTTTTGAAGTATATATAGAGTGAATAGAGTGAATTGTCAAGTCACTATTATATTCTGGCTCTGGTCCATTCCTTAAAGCTAGGGTAGGCAATGTTTTTGCACTTTTTGTTATACTGGTTGAAACTCTCTTCACATCCGGATAGCAATTAATAATAGAAGAAGTGGTATAAATATTAAAAATTGCACATATATCTTTTGTGGATGTCTCAGGACCAAAAAATGTTCGTCCAATCATTGGATTCGGTCCAAATACAATAATAGGATGTCCTACCAGCCTGCCAAGGTATGTATTTGCATACCTCCACACAGCTGCTCACGCAGACATCTACACCATCAGCGGGTTCCATGAGGCTATGCAGAGTTGTAGACGGACACTGAGTGCCGCAAACAAACAGCAGCTGCCTTTTACAGTTCCTTCTAAAGTAAAACAATGAGCTCATGCTGCGTTCACGCCCTGTCGTAACTACAGTAATTAAGAGATGGCAACCCGTGACGTTCTACTTGGAGCTGAATTTCTGCCTTTCTATGGCAACAATATCAATGCCGAAAAGAATCTGCAACAGTCAGGTAGAGTTCTTTAAGTTGTTTATGTTCATTATTATTGTAATGTTATATGCTTTGAGACATGAGGTAATTTAACATTGTGATCATGTGTTTTGAAGGAGGCGTGGCTTTGGAGACGCTCTAAAGGGAGGGCGGGATCTCATGCTTTCAAAGCTAGCTTGATATTGCTAGCCTCTACAAAACCTGCACAGCCTACTTTTAATTGAATCATGTAAACCTAAAGGACTATTTTTAATTTATTTCATCATTGTCCAGGTATAAGTGTGATCAGCAAACCTCTTCTGAACAGCCTCGAATTATAAATATTTTGTACCTGTTCTCCATTCTCCTCATTATACGGGTCTCCCTCTCCTTCTCGCATCACCTCATGCTTCTGATTTTCAGCCAGCTCATCTTGAGCCTGGAGAGAGAAAGCCATCCCGGTTAGGGAACAAATAATATTTTTTTTTGTTTTTAGAACTGTGTGTTCTCTCATTGCATTTGTTATCCGACCTCATCATCGCCATCTTCCTGGTACTGCTCATCCAGAGCATCTTCCTGTTGGTCTGGGTTTCCAGCCATCTGCACAAAACACACAACACTTTCTCAGTTGCATAATATAAATATCCCCAGATGTCTGCAACAGTCAGATTCCCAAACTAAATCACTGTAAGTCTGTTTTTTGTTTTTATACAAAAAATGCTGTATAGCTCCACCAACACTGAAGACTCAATGGTCCACAATCTCGTTTCACACAACTATTAAACATCATGCTGAAAACATGTCACGTCTGCTGGTTAGGAGACTCCTTTCAGCTGCAAAGAACCGGTTCCTTACCACCAGTTGTTCTTCAGCAGGCGGCTGGTGTTGATTCTCTACGGCCAGGTGCATGTTGGGGTTGCCTACGGGTGCTGGCTCTTCCTCCTCCTCTACCTCATGGGCATGCCGCTGCTGCTCTGCCTCCTCAAACTCATCCTCACCCTGATTGTTGGGGTCATCCTCTGGATCAACATCCGCTCCTACAGGTCGCTGTAAGTTTGACGTATTTATCATCAGTACACGTTCACAAACAATGGCTTAAATTACTCACATTTGCAACTGAAAACAGCATGTGCAAAAAAATGTATGCTTTAAAAAGTCACTCATCAAGTTAAAAATGCAGTTTTATGAAATTCAAGGTCATAAAAAGTCTTAAATATCTTACATGGGATAAAAAACAAATATACATTTTAAATTTGGGGACAGAAAAAAAAATATTCAGATTATTAAATCTCAAAAGGAGATGACTGAATTAAATAAATATGAGCATTGCATGTTTAAAGTCAAATAATTGCGCTTTTGTGCATTCTACAGGTTCTTGGTTTCAGTGCAGTTCGCAATCAATGAATACTAAGGATTTATGCGAATAGATTGCTTATGATCTACTGTTGATAAATTGTGACAATGTTTACTTTATGGTTTTTATATTATTTTTGTAATTGTAACATGTTGTAGATTGTTGTATGAGTGCATATTTTATGTGCCTCATCTTTTTGAAAAAGCAGCCAGCTATAGTAAAACAAACAATTCAAAATAAGAGTCCCGGTGTATTTCGAGCTTGTTTATAATTATAATTAAAGTCCAACATTATAATATACATTTATAATTACAGAATTATTTAATTCAATTTGAAGCAGAAATATTAAAAAACCTAATGTACTTTTTGAAATATACATTATTTGATTAATGTGCTCCTACATTTTTAAACTTAGGAGCACATATGCTCCTTGGGAAAAGTAAGCATCAAGCCATGTTTATATGAATACTGGTGCTTGTATGTGTGTTTATAATATCATAAGGGAACACACCTCATCCTCATGTTGAGCATGGTCCTCTTCACCTTGCCCTGGCTCCTCATGGTGCGCGTTCTCCTCTACACATGACAGAGACATACAAAAGTATAATCTTCAGGGCCCAGTTTAATCTGGATCAAAATTATTTGGAAATCCCATGTTTTGCTATCCAGGATCAGATAATCCATTTTACTTCTTGCGAGAGAACACAAAAGCATTTTTCCTCCCATCTCCATGTCCCTTTAGGGTTTCCTTAAGTCCCTCATGTGACCCAGAACAAAAACGAACAAATATGCATGCAATAATTGTTAGAAATTACTGTTGTCTGGTTCATCTCTGATGATTGTGTCAATGTAGTTTATATAGAGTGATTAAAAAAAAACTTAAAATTAAATATATATAAAAAAAATTGTTTGATATCGACAGCTGTTTATTTTATTGCACTAAAATCTATATTTTTTACTTTACTGTACTGAAAGGCTTAATAGGTAGCCTAATGTCTACTACTTTATTACTTTACAGTTAAACTAATCAAGAACAAAATAAAAAATATCAATGTGTAAATATATATTTCTTTATACAAATGTTGTATTTTTTGACCAGTTTTAAAGTTTTATTACATTTTTGTTCCTGAAATCCACCCTTCTGCTGGGATCAGGATAATCCAGATTTTTTCGATCAAAGGTATCCCAATCTATTTTGGCATCCAAGATTGGATTTTGTGATCTAATCTGATTTTTAGAATATTTTTTCTCCCTTCGTTTCAACAACCAATTTTCAAGATTTGATCCAATCCGATAAGATTACTTTTGAACAACTGGTCCCAGATATTAAAATTGCACCAAACATTTAAGAAATCACTTTTGAGGCACCACGAGTAAAAAGTAGCACTGCTATCACGACAAACCACATAAATTGTCACCTTTCTCATCATCTATCTGTGGCTCTTCTTCTCCCTGGACAATATCAGCATCTATGTTTTCATACTGTGCCTTTTTCCTGGTAAATACAAAAAATAAAAGGATTTATAAAACAAATCATTGCAGTTTCCTGGCTTAGATCACTGTGACAAGAACAGTAAAATAACAAATAAACACGCACAAATGACCATTCTTCATTACTGCAAAAAGTATTGTTAAAAATACATGTAATTACGAATTATTATTATTTTTATATATTGTATTACATATTTATTTTTATAACTGTATAACTCGAGGGAGGGCCTCTGACCGGAGCATCTCTTGCTGGAGTTTTTGCTCTTTGAGATCGGCTTCTCTGTTCAGCTGTTCCTCTCTCGCTCTCTGCAGACGTAATCTTTCCTCTCTCTCCTTCTGCTGCTGCAGCTGCTGTTTCTGCAGGGTTTCCTGACGCAGGTGCAACTGTCTGCGCTCCTCCGCCAGCTGCGCAGCCAGACGCTGCTGCTCCTGCTGCTGTTCGTATGCAGACTTCACCCGCTCCACCTGCGCTGGCGCCACCTGGAGGCAGAACAGAAGAGTGAGGGCCTTACAATGGGAAATTAGTTCAATGTTAGAAGACAATGCAGGGAGGTGGACTGGCTAAGATAGCATCTCAATATTTATAATAATAACGAAAACATACAGAATGAAAACATACTGATGTTCAGACTGCAGGCAAATCGGATTTTTTCTCAAATCAGATCTTTTCAAGCAGACTGTCAAATTAGATTTGTGTGTCCGCTTCAGACATAACCAACCTATCTGCATGGGTTGCTTAGGTAACAACGTAAGCGTACCAACGTATGCGATGAGGCTTTCTAATGATGCAGGAAAAATTAAAAGCATCATCTCGCTCTCCAAATAAGCGCCCTATTGAGTCTCGGTGCAGAACTCTTCCGTCGCACAAGAAAAACTCAGCAACGGAGGAGACTGATATATATCTATGAATGCATGAATATTTCCGTCACTGGTTTTAACGTTATCGTTGTGTGTCACATTAAGAGTGATGCATAAGACAATTTGAAATCTGATTTGAGCAGCCAGTGTCCAGACTGAGACGCATTTGTAAAAATCTGATTGGAATCGCATTTCACACAAACGATTTAAAAAAAAAAAAAAAAAAAAAAAAAACTGATTTCATGTGTTTTTTGGGAAATGCAAAATCTGCATATGCAAAGAATTTTTGCTCGCAGTCTGAACATAGCCATAGTGTGTTTTAAATTAGATGGAACTTTTTTTCAATTAATACTTGATAAAAAAGCATTCAAAACAAAAAAATTTGTCTTTCTGACCAATTGGCTAAAAATGTCTAGGTAGGCAGCTTTCTATGCTAGACTACCGTTCAAAAGTTTTGGGTCTTTGTGTATGTTCATTTTTAAAGAAATGAATACATCTATTTAGGAAAGATGCATTAAATTGATCAAAAGTGAGAGTAAAGACATTTATAATGTTACAAAACAAATGAAGAATCCTGAAAATAAAAGCATAATTTTAAACTGCACAGCTGTTGTTAACATTGATAATAATAATAGCATATTAGAATGATTTCTGAAGGATCATGTGACACTGAAGACTGGAGTAATGTTGTGAAAATTAAGGTTTGCCATCACAGGAATAAATTACATTTTGAAATATATGTATTTACATAGAAAATAGTTATTTAAAATAGTAATATGAATGATTTACAATATTACATTTGTTACTGTATTTTTGTTACTGTATTTTTTACACCATTGGGGAGCAAAATAAAATCTTACCAACCCCAAACTTTTGAACGCTAATGTAGCCAATGGCTACTAGCCATACTAGTTTATTGGTAATTTATCTAATGTTTGCATTCGCTAGATGTCGCTAGAGTTCTGACCTCGTGAACGTGACGTTGCTCCCTTTCTAGCGCATTTTCATCTGGTTGGTTGGCCTGTGGCTCCTCCTCCTCCACTTCATTATGTGGCACATCAAACTCCTCCTCTAGTTTCTGAGGTTGCCCCGCCTGCTCCATCTCCTCCTCTGCCAGCTCTCTCCTCCTCTCCTCGGCTCCTCCCATTTCGCCAACCTCCTCCTTGTGGTGCGATTCAGGCTTCTCGTCCTCGTGGTGTTTCTCCATCTGAGGGAGATCCACATGAAACAGATCTCATTCTTCACCATTTAAACCAGTGACACGAGTGGGGGAAAACCTCAGTTTTGAATGCATGATGGATAAACGGTTTTAATACCTCTGGCTGAGCATCCTGGGGTTGATTGTTTTTTTCTGCGTTCTCGTTCTGGACGGGCCGATCAGCTGCATGTCTCAGACTGGGCATCTTACTGAGCGTCTCCTTCAGCTGTTTATATTCATCCACCTGAACCTGGAACCCATCGAGACCGACTACATCAGTACAACACCACACATCAGAGTAAAGGCTTCATATACTCTGTTGAAAGGTTACATGAGCGATGGTTTGGTGGTTAACAAACACAGCAAGCCAAAATCAAGAGCCTGACATAAGGCAGAAGAGAAAGAGATTAAAGGCCATCACGAGGGAAACACATCCAGATCAGAAAGAAAACTAGAGCAATCTATATCAATAATTGCATAATTACTTGAATAATGAATTGAGAACCTAAAGCAACATTTATTTAATTGACAAAATTCTACAAAACTACTTGGTTTTCATTTTATTTACTAATTTAATTTAATCATATTATTTTAGAACTTGAAGCAAAATGTATTTAATTGATAAAAAGAAAAAGAAATGTATGTATTTGATATTTAATTCATATTTAATAATTTAATATTTATACTTTTAAAATAAATTATTTTGTTTTAGAAAGTAAAGTTTGTTTTAAAGCAAAATGTATTTAATTGAAAGAATACTAGAGAACTACATGGTTTTAAATGTATTTATTTCTATTCAAATTATATTATATTTATTTATGTTCAAACGCATATTATTTTTGTTCTGTTTTCAAATTTGTTAATGATTGAACTTAAATGTAGGTCTTTAAAAATGTTTAATGTCATTGATACTAAACATTGCAGGTTCTTGTACATCAGCTTTGTACCTCTTGCATCTTATTTTGTTCTTGCACCTATTTAAAGAAAAGTAAATAAAGACTTCAAATTTGGGTCACACAATGCAAATGTATGACTTCAAAAGACTATTCTTTTAAATCATACTACTGTTTTATCGTCCTCAACTCATACCCAAGATCCTGCAATCCTAACCTAACCTTTCTCCTAGTCCTTCTTCTCTAGGGTGCAGTACCTGTTTTCTTTTCTGTTTGAATGCCAAGTGTTGCCAGCATATGGAAGGAAAATATCACTCTGTATCTCACACACACACTAAACCCAATGCCTCCCAGCATCCTTCTCTATCATCCTGGGAAAGCAGATAATGACAGTTCTAATTAACGAGCATCTGTACATCTGCTTTCTCTAAGCCACAGAGAAAGAGCGAGTAAACATGAAGTACAGCATGTGTGGCTTATCAGAGTCGTGCACATTTTAGCATGCTAAACAAATGCAAGAAGTTCAGAGAAACGAGAGTGAGAGCGTGTGCAAGAGATCATAATGGCCTTGTGGAATGTGACCGGACTTGAAACGCAGGCTTAGTCCAGTCTGACAAGCTTGCATAAGCAGGGCTGCAGTCTAACTGAATCAGCAGGGTCATGCTCTGCTTTCACACTGAGAGCATTTCTACTTCTAGGCAGTGCTTTGCAGAAAATATAATAAAACATATTAGCTCTGTTTCAAAACCTTGCTTCCTACATAAGCAACATCCTAACCACCATGGTTACCGTCATAGGCGACGTCATGAAGCCACATAAATAACACTCCTAAATTGCACAGGAGAAGCAACTTATTTGTCACAACTTACAATAAGCAGTTGATGTGTTTAGATAATGACACAATGCTCGAACAAGTGTGAAAATGCATGCAATAATCTAATTGTATTACACTAAACTATTTGCTTGCTGCTTACATGAGCTCTGTGAAACTTGACTTTCACAGGAAATGCTCTGCATAGCATTTGAGCTGTCAGTGGAACAGCACACACACTCCTGCACCTGCTTAAAGCGCATGCACACACACACACACACACACACACACCCTAACCTGTGCCGCAGCTAGCGCACTCTTGTGGTCCTCCAGGGTCAACACAAGCTGATCGTGGCTGGTTTTTAGGTTCTTGTGCTGTTGCTATAAGAGGAACCATCACAGGCAAAGCTCAAATACAAGCATTCAGGATAACCACACTGAATATTAGTATGGACCGTGTGATAAAGCTAAATTATAATCATCATAAATACAATTGCCTGATAACAATTTCTCCCTTTGTAATGTGATAAAATAATCACATATTATTTTAACTGATAATTATCATTTTTGAATTTTAATTATAAGCACAGTAAAACGGTAACAATTGCAATTACAATTGTAATATCTGTTGACCTGATGTCATTTAGAATATTTAAAAAAAAAAAAAAAAATTAAATATCAAATGTATTACATTATATTATATATGGTTAATAAACATTAAATTTAAATATACAGTAACAGAAATATAAATAGAATTATTTATTATTAATTATTTATTGACTTGCTTTTTTCTTTACATAAAAAAAAATGTATATCAATGGTCTTGAAATATGATTCCGTTTCTTCGTGCTAAATATATTTTCTAATTTTATTTATTTATTTGTTTGTGAATTTTTGGGCTGCCATAACCAGACATTTTCACAAGATTTACCCCTTTTAACTGTGGCAAACAGTACGCATGGCTTAATTATCCATAATAACCATAAAACATATTTTGTACTATTGCTCTAAAAAGACCCATAGGGCTTTTCGGTTTTACCCTGGTATCCTGAAGTTGCACATAGATGTCCTGATGAGCCTTTCTCAACTGCTTGTTTTCTTCACGTAGCTTAAATTCATTATCTGGGAAAGAAAGAGAATGAGAAAGGCAGCTGAAATGACTGTAGCTTTTACTTCCACCATAAAGACACCAGTACGCAACATGATGCTAGAGTCTTTGTGGTGGTTGCCAGGGTGTGATTGCTAAGAGAAAGATGGTGAGAACATGATACCTTTGAGCTTAGAAATCTCAGACTCTTTGGTCTGATGAAGCTGGCCAAGTCTCAGTTTATGTTCATCTAATGCCTTGTTGTGTTCATCTCCCTGTAGCTGATGTCGCTCTTGTAGTTCGTAATACTGCTTTTTTAGATCGTCATGCTGGTTCTGATGGTAAACACACACACATACGCACACAACAGTGAATTATCTGTGTTTGCCGTGGGAAGAAAATACATACTGCATTTTGCAGTACATCACAAAACATCATTTTTTTGAGTTTTTCCAACTGACCTTCAAAATCTGATGCTGGGAATGCAGAGAATTAAACCTGACGCTGGCATCTTGCTGTAAACAAAACAAATGCAAACAAATCTGGTCATTTTGTAAGCATGGCATCATGTCTCTCTAAATGCCATGCCAGAAAGCCACAGGCCGTGATATTCGAGAAATTTATGGTTTGCATACAAACAACCAGATGAGTATTTGACTGCAGGGCAAGTGTATGTTTTCTCTCGAAAAACTTAGCTTCCCTGCATTTCAACTAGTTTTACAACTCAAATTTTTACTGAAAACAAATTCTTCATGCCGTAGCTCTCAAAACAACATACCTTTTCTTTGTTGAGAGACTGCTGAGACTCTATTTTATACACAAGATAATCTGTGAGGAAAAGGCAAAAACAAGTATTACAGCAGAGACAAATGCAATACTTAGGCTATTATGCTAATTAATTAACTATTACATGATATTATTTTGCAAAGACATTCATACATTTTTAAGTGTGGCTTAAAAGTCCAAATACTCTTAGGATAGTATTAACTTGACACTTGGCATAACATGGCTGCTTTGGGCTGCACCGGTTTATCCATCATGCAAGCTACAGGATGTCATTACACTTCATCATTTCCTCTTCATCAATTAGTCACTGATGTTGTCATATATTATAAACAAACTTGCCTTCTTTGGCTTTTTTATGCTCAAGCCGCTCCTTCTGAAGAGACTTCTCCAACCTAGAGCGATGCTCGTACACAACTGACAGGAAGAAAGAGAGAAAAATACATTTTTGTATTGGTGCTGACCAGTGTTGGGGAAAGTTACTTTTAAAAGTAATCCGTTACAATATTGTATTCCTCCATAAAAAGTAACTAATTGCGTTAATTGGTTACTTTTTACGGAAAGCAATGCGTTGCGTTACTTTTTCTCACCTGGGCTGGGCTTGCTTGTTTGTTTTTTAATAACTAAATCTCTGCAAACATATTATGGTATTTTTATGCTTTAGTACAGTCAAAAAGTTACATACAGCACCTTTAAAATTTAAATGCATAATCCAAAGGTCAGACAGTTTTGTACAATGAAAGTTTATTTAAATTTAGCTGATATCTGATATATTCCTTGGTTATCTTTCAGCTACAGTTTGAGTTATATCTTAACTTCTGGTCTATGCAAAAATGCAAACAAATGTGCATCTCACACATATCTCCATGCCATTTTTTCACCATATGGCACAATGAAAGTTATGTCTTTGAGACAGCGTAATGCACCATGTGTGTTTTCAAACACAATAACGTGTCCTATGCTGAAATGACACTAAATTGGAGTTATACAGCTTAATTATACATGAAAATATATAGTTTTGCACAACCCAACATCGAAAAAGTGATTTTACTAAACAGACTAATCCAGAATTCTGAACTCTTGAATTCATATGGCTATAGATGCCGTGTTTTAAAAGATATAAATTTAAAGATACATTAATTTAAACAGTCAAACAAAAAAAAAGTATAGCATGCTGTTAACATGCAAACAAAGCACCAGTGCTAAAAATATATATAAAAAAAATCTAGATACCCCAACACAATCTCCTCACAACAAGCATCTTTTACAGTACCATAATCAGAAGGTAAAGTAAGCCGAGCTATTTTTAAGACTCTCCCCACTGTGTGAACCACTGACCCATTGAGTGCCACATTCAACCCTCTTAATTTCTCTCTAATGGCATCAGATTGAAAGGTTGAGCCGTCTGCTCTTTTTACACGTAACATGAGCTACACCAGCAAAATCTGAAATGCCTCAGGAAATGAGGCCTGGCAGAGGCTTTCCTCCCCATATTTGTGTTTGTCCAGCAGCGTGGGTTGTTCGTTGAACTGCATTATTACAGTGAAGTCATGGTATGCATCCTCGGACCCCTTGCCTCTTGTCTTGTATCCTCCTATTACTTTCATCATTACATAACAGACACGTCAAGTACTTATTATACTGATTAAAGAGATTGTGCAGTGATTAAGACTCAAAGAAGGCAGTAATCACAGGACCTCCTAGTGGTTACAATAACAATTAAAAGTAAAATCGTTTGTGCAATAAGCAGCACATATGCTTAGGAAATAAAATATATGTTGGCTCAAGGACCCAAGGCTATTTTTTAATAGAACAAGTATTATTAATGACTGTTATAAATTACTATGCATCATTTATCATAATTAATGATATAATAATTATAAATAATACAAATAATAAATTAAATCTTACATACATGTTTTGTATATTTTCAAATCATAATCATATTTTTCATTGTCAAGAAAAAGATCTGACGTGTATAAATATAATAAATGTAAAGCAACTTATTATAAATTTACAATTAATTGTATAACCCTAACCCAAACCCTAACAGTTATAAAATAAAAAAATCTAAATCGCTTACTGCAGGTAGTTAAATAAACACATAAATAATTTTTTACAATAAAAAAGTATGTTATATACTTTTGTATTATATTTATATAGTTTTTTTAAATAGTTCAGATCTTGACAAAAACAACGATGATGATTAATATTTTTTTAGAGAAATGTTTATATTTGTACAAATATATTTATGTATTTATTTAACTTCCTGCAGTAAGTGATTTAGAATTTTTATTGTTTTATTTTATAATTGTTAAATAATTAATTATGATTAATCAGTCATTTATAATGAATTGTTTTATATTTATTATATGTATATGTCAGATCTTTGTCTTGACAACATAAAATATTAATAATTATTTTTTTATTTAAAATATTTTTATATTTAAATTAACAAAAAACATTTATTTATTTATTTATTTTCCTACAGTAAAATATTTACTTTAGTTTATAATTATTATCCAGACGCAGTGTCTCGTTACACTTTAAAAGGGAAACTCTTTTACCCCAGGTAATTTTAAACAAATACATATTTATTTATTTTATTACAAATATAAATATGTTTCTAAAAAAACATTTTTAATCATATTTGTTGTAGTCATGGACTGCAGGCTAGCAAATGAAAAATCTATTGTTGAGCATTTAAATTAAATCTATTTTGTTGAAGTCTCATTCATTGTCATTCAATTGCAACAGGAGTACATTATTAGCTATCAACCATTGAGAATCAACCCTTGATTACATTTGAGCTTATAAGTGAATACAACCAGTAAAACTCAAACGATTCTGATATACTAAAATGTGGAGCAGATGTATATTCAGTATTACATTACATGATTGAATGCACAAACAAAACCCCCTCCAAACTCAAAACATTTGAGAAGAACGGAACCGAAAATGTGGCATGCAACTCAATATTGCAATATTGCAAAGTAACAAAACTATAGTTTCATCTGCCAACAGTTTAACATGTATTTACCAGTAATCTAAAAACAAGGGCCATTTCGTCGTACCCTTTTTGCAGCTAGCATATTGAGCTTGGACAAGCAGAAAAACTGCGAAGCCAATCTCTGTAAGTCTGGGACAATGAAAGACTGTGATTTTAGGCACAGGTTGAAACAAAATGTTCTGCATAAAAATGAGCATCTTCAACGGCAGCTGCAGGGAATCACTGCAGTATCTACAAAAACACTCAGACATTCCTAGAATTTCAATACCTTAACAACCAGTTTGACCAGTTTCAAGTTATGTGTGAACTGCAGCAAAGTTGGATTTGGAGCAAAACACTTTGTTTGAGTTCCATGAAAAAGGTTTGCAAACTGTGGTGTTTCATGTAGATGTGTCGTGTAGATGATTACATTGCTATATGGAATCATTTTATATGGTTTGATCTAACAATTAAAGTCAGCATGAAACAGAAGTTGCAATCATCTTTTTTTCCCTATATATATCCAGCTTCTTGAACAAGTAAAAATGTAGGGGTGGATTTGATTTTGTCCATGGGGAATTCATTTGGATCTTTGTGGTTTGCTTTTGCTGTGATGTCATGTTAGTGACATGTTGTCCCACCCTCGTGCCAGTTAACACTTCAGAGAAGTGATTAAAGATTAGGAGGGCACATGAATTTAAAACGATATGCACTGATAAATCATTTATAATAAATACTGCAATATTCTATTAATTCCATTATGATTTCATGGTGACTTAAATCCACACAAAAAAAGCTACCCCAATCTATCGCATTCTATTCTGTTCTATTCTCAAGATAAAGGTGTGAAATATTCAGAAACATTTGTCACCAATTCAACAGCTTGTCATTATTTTATGTCATTTGAAATTTTTCTGGAACTTTTTGGTTACCAGCCCCGATCTTTCTTAAAGTGGTAGTCATAATTTAGCCTACTCATCTTCATGTCTATCCCTTTAACCAATAGACAACGTTGCCCCATTCTATTCTATTCTATTCTATTCTATTCTATTCTATTCTATTCTATTCTCATTAAATGGTCTTGACACTAAAAAATGTCTTTGTGCTTTGAAATGTGCTTTAAAACTTTCGATTACCTCTCTAGATCTTCAACCATTAAGCAACAACACCACAAACAATAGATATCCTGCAAGATCACTCACAATAAACTACATTTTAGAGCTCGTAAGTTGCCAAAGTTTGGGAGAATGTTTCTTGCGCCGTGACGTCATCAAGACGACGTGTGTTTTTACCTTGAAGCTGAGCGGAAAGAGACTCCTGGTGCTGCTGATATTTCAGGGCCATCTCTTCTGTCCTCTTCAGCTGTTTGTGCATCTCATAAGACACCATCCCACCGTAGATCATCCCGAACACCACCGTGACCAGTAAGAGAGATTGGAAAATCTTCTTCTGCTTCCTGGAGCACACGCCGTTGCCCATGTTCCCTTCTCTCCTGGATTCCACAGAAACGTTCCTGGGAATGATTTTCTCTTCACTCTTCAGTATAGAAACAACTCTGTCCCCTCCGAGATTCTTCTTGAAACATTATATTTCTGGACTGTTGCTCAAACGAGATATATATCTGAAATGTTTCCCCAAGTTTTCCAAATACATTCAACAGTTTAAAGAAAGTAACGAATCCGGTTGTATTTGGTCCTCGTGCTTAGCCAAAGCTCTGTGAAGATGTTTACATAGTGAAAAGCAGCCTTTTTTTTAATAATTATCTGAAGTTTAGAGAGGCCTAATCGCACCTTTCGGTACGTGTCACCTAGAACTGCAGCAGCTCATCCAGCGCTGAAGGAAATCCCGCCCCTCACAAACATTCCATTGTTTTGATTGGTCATGGTCCATGTCAATCAATAGAGGTTCGCTCTAAGGGGAGGGGCGTGTCTCTGAAGGTCTCCGAAAGCAGAAAGTAAGGAAATTCGCAATTAGGAACATTTTGACACTTTTGAACCACTTTTCAGGGTCAGTATCACTATATAGGTATTTTTATTTAAGATGAAAACCAACTATCTTTTTAACGTAAGCCATCAAGTAGCCTATGGCATTACGTACACTTCAAGTTTTCTTTCTTTCTTTTTTTTTTTTTTAAAAAAAGGACGCATTAACTTAATCTAAAGTGACAGTAATGACATTTATTATGTTAAAGATATATATATATATTTCAAATAAATGCTTTTCTTTGAACTTTCTATTAATCAAATATCAAGGTTTCCACAAAAATATTAACCAGCACAGCTGTTTTCTTTTCAACATTAATAGTAATAATAATAAGAAATGCTTCTTGAGCAATAAATCATCATATTAAAAATGATTTCTGAAGGATCATGTGACACTGAAGATTGGAGTAATGATGCTGAAAATTCAGCTTTGTATCACAGGAATAAATGACACAATAAAATAGAATATATTAAAATTAGAAAACAGTCATTTTAAATTGTAATAATATTTCAGAATATTAATATTTTACTGTATTTTGATCAAATAAATGTAGCCTTGGTGAGAGTAAGAGCTTTTTTTTTTCTTTTCTTTTTTTTATGTAAAAATGTTATGGAGTCCAAACTTTTGAACGCTTTGAGTATAATACATAAAATACATTACATACAATCACATACAGTCCTGAATGAAGTCATTAATATTCAATCATGTTAGCATTCATGTATTGTCGTTGTTGTTGCTGCATAATCTGGTAAGGCCACAAGGCTACATCTTTTCAATAGGCTTTTTGATTATTATATATAAAACCTAACTTTTAAAGTCATGCACAATCACAAAAGACATTAGAACTGCCTGTAGGAGATTTATTCAAAATTAATAAAATAATACTTTGACTGTAGACAAATGCAGCAGGAGGCAAAGATGATGTGGATGTTCTACACAAAATCATTTTGTTCAGTTCCACTGTTTCTAATGAATCTTTTCTTTAGATGTCTCACTCTCTTCTTCTCTCAGCTCTACATTTGAAGGAAATGTTATGAAAGTTACCCAACTGTTTCTCTGAGTAAACAAGTCTTAAAAGCCAGGACTTAACAATAAAACATCCTTATTGAGCATTACAATAATTAGTTGTAAGCTGTCCTACTTATACCCTTTTGCTTTTTACAAACCTGTGTGACATCTTTCTTCTGTTGATCACAAAAAGGAGATGTTAGGGACTGACAGCCTCAGTGTCCATATACATTCATTGAATTTCTCCCCTTTAACATTCTTTTTATTACATACTGTAGAAGAAAGGAAGGTGACAGGTTTGGAATGACATGAGGCTGAGTAAACAATGGCCTAATTTTATATATATATATATATATATATATATATATATATCAGATAGATTTTCTAGTGTTAAAGATGCATATCATTATATTGCTTTGAAAAACATATTGACCTATCATCATACATTTAGCCACTATGGTTATCCATATAGGCTATATGGATTCCAGAGATACAACATGGTTAACAGTTAGATCATCTGAAATATTTGGTATCTTGTTTGTGGAATGTGAATTTCATCTTGATCGACTGCAAAAGTTGGTTTATAAATGAGTTTTTTAAGGTTTTTTTATTGCATATAAAACAATTTCTTAATATTTTATGGAGTTTTGACAACATTCTAATTTAGAAAAGAATATTTTTTGCAATGTATCAAGTTACCATGCATTATATTGTTATCTGTATAATCTTCATATAGCCTAATAGGAAATCAAAGTTGAGACAGTAACCAGATATAAATAATCCGTGTGTGGCTTTTTAAGGCACCTGATTCTTGTCATTCATCACATGCTTGTCATCAACTGGTGGAACAACTTAAACAATAACTTGGAAACCGAAGGCATCAACCCATTTCTCTTTGTATATAGCACTGCTCACCGAAAGTTTCCATCAGACGCAATGGCACACGGCACGATGCTGCTGCTGCTGATTAGCTTGACTCTCGCTGTGGGACCAGCCGTAGGTTTCTATGGGGGTTCCATGACGTTCACGCCTGGAAACAGATTTCCAGATGGATCCATGGAGGTAAATCCAGTTTTAACATTTTAGAACTGAATGAGTCTCACTCTGTTTTTTTTTTTATTCATTTTATTTGACCTCTATTTTAACTGTCATACAAAATATGTCAAATTAATTTTACGTAAAATTAAGTCATCTAAACCTAGATGGTAAATAGTTGCTGAAGTTTCTTCGAAAAAAAAGATGGTTGCTGTGATGCAATGCTATTTTTTTATTATTTATATATATAGTAATTATTCATTTTGAATTTGATCTTATTTATGTATTCATTTTATTAGAAATGTTGTTATGTGCTTTTGTAATTTTAGTAGTTTTTGATTTGAATATATTTAGCTTTAATTTATTTTTATTTCAGTTTCAGTTTTAGTCCTTTTAATACTTCAGCTAAACATTTATTTCAGTTAGCTGCCAAGGCAACATTTCTAATTTTCATTAAACTTTTGAAAGTTTAAGTTTTCATCTAATATTTATATTTTACTTTATTTCAGCATTATTTCATTTACTGAAAATGAGAAATTGGTCAATATAATTGATAACTGATGATTTTTATAATAGTTTTTGTTAACAATAATAAAGGGAGGTATTGCTATATCACTGCAGTTAGATACACTGTAAAAATATCAATAAGTTATGACAACATGTTTTTACATTGCTTTTATGCATATAAGTTAGGCAAATTATACAAGATTCAAAAACATTTTTTAAGTAATATAATGTAATTTAAGTTGTAATGACTTAAACATCCAAGTTCCCTATCAGTCGGTCACTCTCGGCGTACACCGTGACCGACGAATAGGATTCCTATTCATCAGTCACGACGTACGTCTTACGGGTACGGGACGTACGGGTATAACCGAGACGTTGATTATACTTCAAAATTTAAGGCAGCAACTTTTTACAGTGTTGTTTCTGATGTGGCTTTTTTATAGCCAAAACTTAAAAATAAACATTTTAAAAAGAAATCTCTCCTGAGAAAAATTCATAGAGTTAAACATGTGGTAACCCCGGTATCCTCTATATGCTTTATGCAGATGCACTTCTACTACAGAGAGTCCAGTAGGGGTCCCTGTGGTTCACAAGTCAACTGGATCTGTGAGAGTGGATCCTGTGGCGTCCTCACCAACACAGAACCTATGGAGACAGACAGCACAGCACAAAATCTGTGGTGTCAATCAGAGGTTCACATGGCCACCAATGTCACTAATGGTCCCTTCATTCTGAGGTAATTCTGATGCTACTTTTAGATTATAGAACTATTATGTTCTACCTTAAGTTATTGATAACAGTCTTACATGGTCGCAAAATATACATAATAGGTTAAATAATAAAATCCCAAAATGCACATACTATAGACCTTAAAAGTTAATAGTTTAGGTTAAAGGAATGTTATTATGCTAAGTTCTGTGGTTAATGCGTAAAGTGAACTCATGCATTTAAACACATAAAATGCATGACATTAAAAGAATGCATTATGCATTTGATCAAATATCTCTTTCAGTTCCTCTGGTTGCTGTTGGGAAGATAATGTTCAAGGTGTCGGTGGATGGACGCTTCACACTCATGTTGACACTAGCCAGCGATCTGACACTCAGTCTCCAAACAGATCCCCTGTTTCAGCAGCAATTCCAAACATAAGGTTTGTGCATTTTAATCAATTATTCACATTTGCCTTTATAACAGACACATCTACTTCCAAAAATTAATCTTGCTCCATCTTCTGTTTGATAATATTCAGGATTCCTCAGAACTGCTTCCAGAATTTTCAGTTGCTGGCACATGACCCAGATGACGATGTTGTGAGATGCAGGTTTAATGACGCCAACTGCACACTGTGCCATCAACATACAAACATACATATTCACAAGGTAATGTTTAGTGTGTGTGATCCTGTATGATACGATATTATATATATACAGTATATAATGGTTTATTCTGCTTTGTAGGAATCATGCACTTTGCACACAGGAGAATCACTGGCCCTGGGTGTGCATGTGTTTGAGCTCATCCTGGAGGATTATCCTGTTTCAAACATAACTGTGATGGACCATAATGGGGTCTTCTCTGTCAGTAATGCATTCAATGACAGCAACCCAACTGCTCTCAGTCAAGTGCCTTTGCAGTTTGGAGTTGAAAGTGAGTGAGAATCACATTTGCACACTGTAGCACATCTGCTATGGGTCAAACAGAGACTCTCCTTTATGCAAAAAAATAAATTAGGAAGGTAACTGTATAGATATAGCCTTTCAGTAAGAAATAAGAAATATTCAGAGCAATCTCTCTGATTAAAATTCCTAATACAGTAATCACAAATGACTGGAAAATGAATGCAGATAATACTAAGGTGTGAAATGTATAATCTATTGGTGAATGAAGGCATTGATAAAATATAAAGAAAGAAATTAAAGTCAAAAGTGCATTTCCGCCGATAGAGACATCAATCACCACCAGCAGAACATTTGTGTTTAATCGCCTGAACAACCAGTTTCTGTCTTTTGGCAGAATGTGTGCAAGAGCCAGAAACAATGCAATACATGACAAAAGAAAAACTGTGGAAGAACAGGCTCAGTGGTTAATTATATCACAGCATGTAATTGAAAGTAGAAGTGCACTTATGTGTTCACAGTTTGTGGATGATGAAACCCTTAGAATGTGTATTTTTGGTCTGTTGTGCTCATTAATGAAGAGTGTACCACTGAAACTGTGTATTGTGTGCATTGTTTCTGTGGATTTAAACACAATCTACGGCATCTTGCAGTTCTTCCACCAGCTCAGGGTTGTGTGCCAGGGGTGAACAAGCCAAGTTTCTTGACACCAACTCCTTTGCATGGAGATGTACATCATGCGGCTGTGGGACAGGCTCACGAGATCACCCTCCAAGCACAGATCTCAGACAACAGGTCTGAATAATGTTTGGTGTTACATATTTGTCTTCCACTCTTTGTCAGCCAATTAGTTTTCACTGTCTTTGACTTCTGTATTTAATTGCATTTCACTTTTTTGCAACATTTCTGTTGCTACCAAACTTCAACAACCCAGCTAACATGGAACGTTCCCAGAACGTGGCTAACGTTTTGGCAAGGTTCTCTCAAAGAACATTCTTCTAATAAGTTCATTATCCGTTCAGAATTATTTGATCTTTAATAATGGACTCAAAAATTAAGCACAAAAACATTACTTATACAATGTTTGTGTTTTGAACGATCAGAGAACATTCTGAAAGAACATTTCAAGAACATTGTGTAATGTTGCTGTTTGAGTATAAACAGCATCTGCAAAGTTACAATGCTCAAAGTTCAAAGCAAAGGGAGATATTTGCTTTTAAAGAAATTGCTTTTTAAGGACTACAACAAACGGCTGAGAGACTACACAATATTCCTCCCGGGTTAGTGACATCACTAACCCTTAAATTTACATAAACCCCGCCCCCGGAACACGATTTATAGATTATCAAGACAGAATATGATAATCAATGACTAGAAGATAACTACACATAAGCTACATTAATTCATCAACTAACCATTCAGAAATGTCCTGTTGCTTCTACATGTTGTCACCTCTTCTTGAGTCTCTCCATCATTGTCTGAATCCGGTTTGAACATAAAAGGCTAAAAGTTTTTGAAATTTTCAGTGCATGTCTGTGTAAGTGCAAGCTCTTGAAGCTCCGTCCTCTGTGCTGGGAGCAGCAGCTCATTTGCATTTAAAGGAACAGACACAAAACAGTGCGTTTTTGCTGACGATTTTAACATGCTATATAAAAATATCTGTGGGGTATTTTGAGCTAAAACTTCACATACACTCTGGGGACATCAGAGACTTATTTTACGTCTTGTGAAAAGGACATTATACCGCCCCTTTAAAACATTTGTGTTAGCTGGGAGAGTTGATATACAGTATCACAAAATGTAATTTCTTAGTGCAGTGACTTTTAATGCAGTGCAGTGATTAATTAAACTGATTTTATTTTATCACTAGGTCAAAGCATACCTTGATATGCTCAACTGACAATGTTTGCTAAAGCAGTTTTTCCATGTGCCAGTCACTTGAGTTGATGTTTGTGATCTTTCTGTTCCTCTTGTGTAGCATCTTTGACTTCCAGGTCAGTGGCCCCTCTAATATGTCTAAGACCCTGACAAGTTTGAGTAATGGGGTTATGATGGCAACACTGACCTGGATTCCACAGGAGACGGATCTATTTCGCCATGTACCTGTGTGTTTCACAGCAGAGACGCTTCACAGGTAAAGGGGGATCTGTTTTTAAGTTCACCAGTAATTTGTGTTCTCTGTATAATTTCTCAAGAGTTCTTTCCTCTTTTTTCTTCATCAGACAGTCAGAAATGAGGTGCATTATTGTGGTTGTGGCAAAAGCAAGGGTTTTATCAGGTAAATGCATTAGCAGAAACATTTGAATACATATGTGAATGCTTAGCAAGTACTGGTGTGTTCTGTGTTGTTTGTGAATGAATCTGTGTTTTTGAATGAATCTTTTAAGTGAATAAATAATTCTTGCGTTAATCGTTCTCAACATTTGAAGCATGTGATGTGACTGCTGAACTGCCGAACTTTCTAAAGTTTTATGGCATGTTGTTTGTACAGTTAATGTGTTAACAAAGTTAAACTCGTACATTTTTTAGGTTATAGGCTGCTTTGTTATTTGTGGAGAAAACAATGCTTTGACGCTCTTTCTAGAGTTCTTTACCTTATTTGATTTGTCGACATTCAAAAAATGTTGATGAATTGAATGATTCAATTAGCCTGACAAGCCAGACCCACATCATGGGTCTGGGAACACACCATTGGCAGAGCTCAAACTGAGGGGCGGGATAAACAGTCTTTCAAATTCCCTCTGCATGCAATAGGATAGCGCTACAACCAACCAGAGCGTTTTCCCACCAGCGGAACTAGTTGATAGATTAAACTTTTGCCGCATCCGGTTGGCAAAACTCCGAACACATCTTCCTTTTTTAAGAATGACTTCAGTGCCGTTCTTTGTTCTTTTCTCAAAGAAAAGCTTAAGTCCAAGTCTTCCAGAGTCGCGGCCAAAGTCGTTTCGAAAGACCGCTGTTTGCCAGCAGCAGCAGCAGCCATCTTCTTTGTTTTCAAGTAGCAGGGAATTCACGCGGAACCGTCGCAACTCTGCCGTCATTATGTTAAGCTCGCCCATCGACTCTATAAACAATGGGATTGGCCTGACTAGAGTTTGTTTTTTCCAGCTCGCAAGCCAACGGATAGTTGCTAGACGACCCTGGCTGCAAATTACATTTGCTGCCGCTAGATTTCTAGGCTATGATTCAATAACATAAAGCACAAATATATTCACTTATTGACACCTATTGGCGCAAAGAGCCACTGAACGAATCAGTGAACAAATCTTTTCGGTGAATCACTGAGGAGCAACCAAAATCCTCTTCTAGCAAGCACGTATTAAACTGGTTGAACAAAATTAACAGTACATTGTACTGACATTGTTGTCAGTTGGAGTTGTGATTGATGATTGGAGTTGTGATTGATGATCAGCTGAGCTTCACAGACCATATTATTACAATTTGCTTTATACAACATCAGGAAGATCAGACCCTTCCTATCAGAGCATGCTACACAACTCCTTGTCCAAGCTCTTGTTCCATCCATACTGGACTTTTGTAATGATCTCTTAGCGGGCCTTCCGGCATGTGCTATCAAGCCTTTGCAACTGATCCAGAATGCAGCAGCGAGGGTGGTCTTCAGCGAGCCGAAAAAAGCCCACGTCACACCTCTCTTCATCAGTTTGCAATGGCTGCCAATAGCCGCTCGCATCAAATTCAAGGCACTGTTTGCCTACAAGACAACCACTGGGTCTGCACCAATATACCTAAACTCATAGTTCAGACTTATGCGCCCTCCAGAAGCTTGCGTTCTGCAAGTGAATGACGCCTCGTGGTCCCATCCCAAAGAGGCACAAAATCACTCTCACAGATCTTTTCCTGGACTGTTCCCTGCTGTTGGAATGACCTGCCAATCTCAATTTGTGCAGCTGAACATTTTCAAAAAATGTCTAAAGACGCATCTTTTTCGCCAGCACCTGACCAATTAATACTAGCACTTGCCTATTCTATTCTATTCTATTCTATTCTATTCTATTCTATTCTATTCTATTCTATTCTATTCTATTCTATTCTATTTGTTTTTCTGATTTAAAAAAAAAAATCAGAAAAACTGGTCTGATTGCTTCTATTGTTCTCCTCAGTTGTAAGTCGCTTTGGATAAAAGCGTCTGCTAAATGATTAAATGTAAATGTAAAATTGTGTTGCTGGGCGGTAACAAACCTTAGTACTCAAGGGAGTTACCTTCAAATGTATTTGGAATAGATTAATCGCTAATGTCCACTGAGAATGTTGTGAGTTATGAATTGTGTTTGTGCTCATCGTGCAAATTGTGTTGGTTTTTTTCATGATTTAAATGCAGGTTACATACAAATACACTAATTGTGACTTAATAAATGCATCCTATCTTTTAAGGTGAAGCAAAGGTCATCTGTGACGATAACAGTATCAGCATTGTAGTCAGTAAAGCCTCCATGGATGGCATTGACCAGGACTGGCTCCAACTGCGAGACCCTACCTGCTCTCTTACTTCCAATCAAACCCACATCATGGGCACAATGTCCCTCAACACCTGTGGCACTACGATGGATGTAAGGAAACTGTGTTTTATATTCTTCTAAATTCTTTTTGGAATATTTGAGTGTTTACATTCTGATAATTTTATTCTTCATTTAACACCAACCAGGACTCTGGAGATTTCTTTGTCTTCAAAAACGAGATCAACTCCTTTGAGAACCCGAATGCTGTTATCACCAGACGCAATCAAGTTAAATTTGGCTTCTCCTGCCAGTATCCCAAAATAGCCAGTGTGTCCAACCGCTATGTCAACCACAAATCTGACTACATCTTCACTGAATCCAGCTTTGGCACATTTAGTTACTCATTTGAAGTTTTCACAGACCAAACCTTTAACAGTCAGGTAGATCCTAGCCAGTATCCAGTGCAGGTTCAGCTGATGGACAAGATCTACATGGGCATTGAAGCCCGTACTGCTCTCCCAGAGGTCACACTCTTCGTTGAGTCCTGCAGGGCCACTCCTGAAGACAATCCGTTCAGTTCTGTCTTTTATGACATCATCAAAGACGGGTAAGATTTTATCATGAACTAGATTTTGACATTTTCAGAATGAGCAATGACATGGACAGAGTAAGTTTATTCATTATACTCCAAGTTTGTCATTGGTAATGTTTAAAACACTGCAGGATTGTTGCAAAATTAAAGGCTCACTGGATTAAGCTTTTGGTCAACTAACACAAATGGTTTCAGGTTCAAGCCCATGTAGAAAGTTGGTGTTCTCCTTCAAATACATGGTCGGCCTTCAAGGCTTTGTTGAAAACCTCACAATGGCTTTCCTCAAATAAGGAACATTTTATTTATTACTTACTGTGGCTGCAATGTGAAAACAAGTGTGAAGCTAAAGATGTTGTGCACCTGAACCCTTATTCAGTGCTAAACACACTTGTTTGAACTGTATTAGTGAAAGAAAAATTATTTGTCATTTAATTAAGGTCAAGTTGCTCAAAGCACTTAATGTCCCCATGAAATCAAGTTTTTCGGCTTTTAGTATGAGCCTTACTGTATTCTATAAGCTAGCGGACCCCCAAACAATGACAAAATTCATATTTAGAAGAGATAAGCATTCAAAACTTACAGTCTCCCACTTCCGCCAATATGAATCAATAATTTTGATGGCATCACACTGCACTTCAGCTTCTAATCAGATTTTCTGTCCAATCAAATGCTCTCTAGAATCTAAAGCATCCCGCCCCCAACATTATAAATAAACACTGAATCTGTGTCTAAAATCGGTCACTTGTTCACACATTTACTATTTTCTATATGGTGAATAGCACATAGTACACTATAGGGAATAGGGAATGATCCAGACAGTGTAAATATGCTTTCCACTGGGGTGAATGAAGTCTGGTTTCACATTAGTGTCACACGAACCGCCGCAGCGCACAGTCTTCTCCAGTCCAGAGACACATTAGCACAGATCATCTGCGGATCATCTGCGCGAGTCTGTGCATACCAGAAAACGTATTGGACCTATTTGAATTCTGCACAGAATGCTATATTTTAAAGCGATATGGAGGAGATTAGGAGGAAACTGCGGCTTTACCGAGCTCAATGGCTCTGGCCGAGCTGTGATATAAATTAAATGCTACTGGCTATTTTTAAAAAGGGGAGGTGCTGTTTTATATGTCCCGCCCTGTCTTCCTGTTTCAGTGGAAATTACGTCAACACATTGAATAATGCTGCAAACATTTGATCTGCTACTGAGAGATCTTTAGAAGCAATTTCTGTGATCTTACACAATGGAGTTTAATAGTAAATAAATTAATAATATAATCAATTAAGACATACATTACCATTAATCCAGCAAGGACACATTGAATTGATCAAAAGTGGCAGTAAAGACATTTATAATGTTACAAATTATTTCTATTTAAAATAAATGCTGTTCCTTTGAACTTTCTATTAATCAAAGAATCCTAAAGAAATTGTAAATTGTAAGAAATGTTTCTTGAGCAATCAGCATCTTAGAATGATTTCTGAAGGGTCATGTGACATTGAAGACTGGAGTAATGATGCTGGAAATTCAGCTTTGACACCACAGGAATAAATAACATTTTAAAGTATATTAAAACAGAAAACTTTCTGGTTACGGACATAACCTTGGTTCCCTGAGATTACAGGAACGAGCATTGCGTCAGACTTTTCTGACGCTGTGGGGAAACTGAAGCCTGATTGGTTCACATCTGTGCACGTCTGTGCATTTGCAGACAAATGTCTTTTCAGCCATTTTCGACAGAGTAGCAGCAGCCTCGACTCGTGCAAATGCGCAGTAGCATGGGAAGCTACGCAATGCTTGTTCCCGTTATCTCAGGGAACCAAGGTTACTGTACATCAGTAACTGGAATGTTCCCTTTCAACACGGTTCACTCGCATTGGGTCAATCTTTTCTGACACTACGGGGAACGCACTGCAAAACGCAGTGCTATTAGCGCAGAACGGAAGCCATCCTGCGAGGGCCCCAGGGCAGGTTACCAGAGATAGGGACCTAGAATATGTCCTATAAGGGATAGGCTTGGGTTTGGGACCGGAACCTGTGGGTATGATATCTCCTAGAAAAACCTCTGAGGGTGGAGACTGACTAGGCAGACCGAATCACTCATAATTTATATAGGCTACCACTGTCATGCTGTCCTACCAGACCAGGACAAGGTGCCCTCTGAGTTCTTGCTGGAAATCCTTGAAGGCCAGAAGTACTACCATCATTTCCAGGCAGTTGATGTGCCAGCTCAACATTGGCTCCATCCAGGAGCCAGGGGACCAGGGCTCTGGTGCAGCCGTGGGTCACCCTGAGAATAATGCGACCCTCGCGCCACGCTCGAGTGGGATGCGGGCCTTCAACCAGCGTTGTAGTGGCTGCATATATGTAACAGGCTCAAGGAAACTACTAAGGAGGCTGCTGCCATGAGGCCCAGTAGCTTCTGAAACATTTTCAGGAGGAGGTTGCTCCCAGCTGTGAATGCCACCACTAACAGATTTTTCAGTGAGCGTTCCGGTGAAATCCAGGCCTGCATTTGGGACGAATTGAATACTGCCCCCAGGAATGCGATGCGTTGGCTGGGGGACAGCGAGCTCTTGCTCAAGTTGATCCTGAACCCCAGACTTTCCAGATGGCTAAGGAACAGAGATCTGTGCATACATAGTTCCTCCTTTGATTGGGCTAAGGGCAACCAATCGTCGAGGTAATTCAAGACGCAAACTACCTTTCGTCTCAGGGGGGAGAGAGATGCATCCATACATTTCGTAAAAGTGCGTGGATCTATGGACAGTTCAAATGGTAGGACTGTATATTGGTAAGCCACCCCATTGAACACAAATCTCAAGAACGGTCTGTAATGGGGAGCTATCTGGATACGAAAGTTTAGTATATCCTTTTTCCTCAACGTCGTCAACTGTGGTGAGGGCCGCTGAAGAGTCTCAGTGAGTCCAGCATTCTCCGAGTCATTCTTATACGAGGGAAGCATTGGAACTGAAGGGTTACAAATTTAAGAATCTATTTCAAATATGCTTCTGTACATAACATCATGGTAAAGAATCTTTTAAGATTAAGATCTCAGCAAAGTTGCAATTTCTGTTCTCTCCTTATTGTCAGACTGATGGGATTAGCACACGAATGATTCACTGAGAATCTCACCTTTTGTTCTGCAAATGGCTTTCGGACCCAAATGGCTCTTGGAGCCTTATGCTGATTGAATTAGGATGGGCCAGACCCTCAGTCTAGGGTGTTACCTTAACCTGTATATTTAATTTGCATGCTTTGTTCAGAATCTCCACCTCTATGTAATCCCCCCCCCCCTGGAATGTATATAACTACAATGCATACTGTATTAGAGTTAGATCATGTTGGAAGTACTACAGCAACGTACAGCGGAGTTCTCAATAAAGAATAACTTCCGTTGAACGCGATCCCAACTGTCTCCTGGTCTCTGCTTCGATGAAAGAAAACTTTACAACAGAACCCTGCATGAGCCACACCCGTGGTGTGACATTTTGCAACAAACGTCGCGTAATTTGCTCTTTTAGAATAGAAATTTGGTCTTTCGGCTTTCGACGGATAACATTTGCTCTTTTGCTTTCGCCGGAAAGGCAAAATTGATCCGCTGCAGGTGGCTTGCTTCGACGGCGAGTACAGAGGCTTCTGTCTTGTCGTCTTCAGAATCAGCTAGGAGATGATCTTCGCATTGAAATCGTTCCTGGTTTCTGCAGGCTGAAAAACTTGTCATCAGGCTTCAGTATTCAGAGAAAACTGAGTTTCCCCATAGTGTCAGAAAAAACTGACACAATGCAAGTGAACCGTATCAAAAGGGAACTGTAATTTTTAACTGCAATATTACTGTTTCTGATCAAATAATTGCAGCCTTGGTGAGCATACTTAAACAAATCTCATTAAGGCATGATGAATGTTTTTTGTTGCATTTTCTCTCTAACTTGAAAAATAATACGTATTATAATACGTAATAATACGTTGTTGTTTTTTTTAAGTATATGTTCAGAAGTCATTCAGTTATTTGATTGTGTTATTTCAGGTGTGTTATGGATGAAACAGTCATGCCTCACCCAAGTGACTCCACAAAATATGACTTTGAGATCCAAGCTTTCAAGTTCACAGGAGGCTTCGATGAGGTGTGAGACATTTCCATAACAATAATGTGTAAATTGTGTTGAGCAGGAACCTTTCAATATAATAATCGTGTTGACAGGTGTACATTAGCTGCTCCGTGATCCTGTGTGCAAAAGACAGCTCTAACTCCAGATGTGCCCAAGGCTGCCTCAGTCAAGCCGCTCGCAGACGTAGGCGAGACGTGAGCCAAGAAACAGCCAGGCACTACATCACGCAGGGTCCCCTGCGTGTGGCGAGACAGACTCATAATTCTGCAGGTATATGAATATGGTTTAAAGGGGTCCTATTATGCTTTTTTACATTTACAACATTCTTTAGTGTGAAATGTTGCTGTTTGAGCATGAAAAAGGTCTGCAACGTTACAAAGCACAAAGTCACTCCAAAGGGAGTTATTGTCTATATCAGTAAGCACTGTTTCTGAACTCCCTGAAATGCCTCGATTGTACTCTTGAGTTTCTTCCATGAACGTACTTTTAATTTCACAATATTTCTCATTTAAATAATTCCCACCCATGGCATACAGGGAAAAAAGGGGAAAAAAACTCACATTAGGGAAAGGGGCGTGACATTTACAAAACATGCTTGAAGCACTTGCCCAGTCAAAACACACTGATCCAGCCAGTTCACAAGGAGGGGCTTCATAGAGACAGGAACTAAATAAACAGTGTGTTACTGACAGACTGGAAAGAGATGTGCTGCAACTGTGAAATATGTTAATAATAATGTATTTTTTGAACATTAAAGGGCACCTATTATGCAAAATTCACTTTTACATGGTGTTTGAACATAAATGTGTGTTGGCAGTGTGTGTACACAACCACCCTATAATGATAAAAATCCACCCAGTGCTTTTTTTATAATCCCCATAAATCATAAGCACTGTCTCAGAACAAGCTGTTCTCAGATTCGGGGCAATGTGACGTCACTTTGCACAGGCCCCTCCCACGACTGTTGATTGACACTGCAGTTTGAGCATAGACCCACCCTGAGTGAGCTGGACAGAGTCCGCCATTGTTTCGACGCTTGAGCAGCTGTAGACAAGAATGTCTCCTAAGCGATTGAGGTGTTTTGCTGTTGGATGTAAGAATGAACATAGCAGTCTTCATTTACTCTCGTTGTTACTCGAGAATGGATCTGTACTGTTTGTGATCCAGCTTACGGTCTTTAGAGCGACAGGACTAACGTTACTGACCACGGCAGAAATGAAAGTGAGAGCGCACTCTTTATGACAGCTCATCGAGTCATTTTACGGATATAAGGTTTACTAGTTTATTAAGCACCTACTGAAAAGGTGTGTATATTTGTTTACTGTTAGTTTTAACGAGTGTTTTGTGTACTTCGCTGTGTATGTTCCATGCTAATGAAAGGGAGAGAGAGAGAGAGTTTATGGATAAGACTTTAATGCTCACTTCTTATACTGTGTTTATTCAGCTCTTACTGTGATTCTCTGGAGTAAAACTAACGCTTCATCTTTTGTGTGATGTACAATAAACTTCATTGAACTCATCAGTATATTTTGGTCATCATTCGGACAGGGTCTGCTACAGCAGGCTTGTATTAATAGTGGATAAAAGCAGATGACAAATAAGTTATAACCATAATTAAACTAAACTATACCTGTTCTATCTCCATACAGCATATATTCTCTGGCTCTGTAGGCATTATTGTCCGACTCCAAGTCAAAATGAACACCGCAACTGAGAGTTTCTGTTCTGATATAGAGAGCCCTCCCCTTCCGGTTGACCACCATGGGACCTTAATTCGGAAAAATATTGTATGGTAGTCAATGGCGAGAGACAACAAATATTTTGATCTCGTTTGAATTGTGCCCTGAATTACACATATGATGTTTGTCAATTTAAAAGATACATTTTAAAGTCAAGAAAGTCGCAGTTTGATGTAAAACTGTTGAGGTATAAGACTGTGAAAACGTGTAATTACAAAGACTACAAACTCAAAAGGCGCACATGTGACGTCATACCTTTTCTCTCAATGAATGAAGCTAACTTTACTGAAGCTATAACATCTGTAATTTTTTCTATAATCTTACGTTATAATCGTAGCGTTACGCCGTCATGCCTGAGTGTTTTGTACCAGACTGAACACATACGAGCAACGGATGGTGACGTACATATAGTGCGAGACGAGAGATTTTCACATAAAACTAAATGTTACTCTTCTGTTTTATGACAAACTGCGACTTTCTTGACTTTCATAATTATCTTTTAAATTGACAAACATCATATGTGTAATTCAGGGCACAGTTCAGACGGAATAAAAAGATAAGTTGTCTCTCGCCATTGACTACTATACATATTTTTTCCGACATAAGGTCCCATGAGCCGGAAGCGGAGGGGAGGGACTTAGGCTCTCTATTATCAGATGAGATTGTCCTGGCTCTGAGGCGCGAGCTCGTGAGGCTCCGCCCCCTGTGCCGTGCAGCAGCAGCTTATTTGCATTTAAAGGGCACACACTAAAACAGCGCGTTTTTCTGAGCCCCAAAAAATGACAATTTAAACATGCTGTAAAAAATGATCTGTTGGGTATTTTGAGCTAAAACTTCACATACACACTCTGGGGACATCAGAGACTTATTTTACATCTTGTGAAAAGAGTCATAATAGATGAAAACCTATTCTAGTGGATCCAAAAAACTAAATCAGACTTTGAAAAAGAGCATAATAGGTCTTTAAAACAACAGTTTTAATTTGTGGCTTAATTATTCCTTTAACAGTGACTGTAATATGATTTCTGTCATTATTTTCTATTTAACTCTTGTTCTTTCATTTTGTAGCCTCAAATGATGGTGGATTTCTACACATGAGCACAAGCACTGGGGTCTTTGCAGGACTCTTTGTTGTCTCCATTGCTGTGGTGGCAGGGATGTTGGTATATAATGCCAAAAGAACAAGATCAGTTGATCGCATGCATCTACTGTCCACTTTCTGAGATCCTTTAAGTGGCCAGTTTTAGTAGACACACAAAGAACACAATGAATTGCAATTAAAGTCTTTTCATTTTGAAAACATATCTTATGCAAGAGCAGTAAATGAACAGTTTTTGAGGGTAAATGCTATAATCACACAACAATGACCTTTGGTATGGCTGGTATTGTCCCAATTCTTTCAGCATATTGTCTTTTTTCCCCACTTATTTCCTTTTTCACTTTCACTCAACATGCTTCAACATAATACGCTTACCGAGATATACAATTGTTGGAAAAAAACATGAACTTTCACTTGAATATTATGAATGATCTGGCATTTTTTGGGATGAAATGTTGATTAAATAAAATAAATGTTTAAAAATGAATGTTTGTGTTTTGGGGCAGTGATAAACAATATGCATGTTTCTGTATTCTTGAAATAAAATGTCCACTTAAGTATTTATTGTGTTGATGTGTTGGTCCATGTGTGCAGAAAGTGTTTATCCAGTCATTTTTGCATGGAAAACCTCTTAACTTTTCTTCATTATAAGAAAAAAAGAACTGGATTTTAATGGAGAAGCTACTCACATGTAGGGCAAACAGAAACAAATGCTGAAAGAATTAAGTATAAGTGGTTTTATAGAATTTTTTATGCATACTTCCCCTAATGAGATAAAAAAATATAAATGCCACTCAAAAGAAGCTATTAATATCTTTAACGTTAAAAAGCTATATTTTATGGGACTTGCTTTAGGAAAGTCTTACACACTCATCAACCCAAACCTGTTTTATTCTCACACTCTCTTACCGATGCTTACAGCATGCACAACTTTTATCTTGCTTTTACTGATTTATATATATTATATAATTGCAATAAATCAATTCCAACTGCAATCTTTCAGATTACAAGAAAACAACATTTAACCTAAGAATTTTATTTTTCTTTATCTTTTTATTTAATTATTTTCATCCCTAGTGAAAAATAAGTATACCAAAATGCATTTGAAATACATTTATTTTATGCTAAGTGTATTACAAATGGAATTACATATTTATTTATTTACTTACTATAAATACACCATGCAACTGTACTTTTGGTATACTAAATTGTTATACTTAAAGATGCTAAATTGGAACAACTAATGTTGTACATAATGCGCTTTCAATATCTGGAAGTATTGCTGAGGTCCAACTAAAGATATACTTAATTTGATTGTGCTAAAACTGAACTATATTGCAAGTATACTTTAGGTATAATCTTGCATTTTAAGACACAGTGATCATACTATAGATGTTAAAACACATTTTAGGCTTAATAATGTGCATTGTGCAATAAATAAGTATACTCCAAAATAAAGTTTAATTATAATATTTATATCAGTAAGTCTCAAGTAAGTTAACATAATTTGTACTATACTGAAATAAGATTTTTCCACTAGGAATAGGTCCAAGATAAATAAGGAAAAGGGCACATTTTAATAAAAATATTCCCATTTATTTTGATTAACAATAACAATATCTTTTCAAATTAATCAAATTAATCTAAAAATGACCATCACTCAAATATCCAAACTATTGCAGTGTTTCCTTTCAGTCTTTATGTCAGGGGTGTTTCCTCTGCTGTGCATTCTTTATGTAGAAGGTTAAGAAACATAAAGGTAATAACACCCAACATACATATCCACAGCAACAAACCTGCTTATTAGATTTGTGTTGAAATGCTCTAACAAAAGAAAGTAATCCTGGAATCATGTCACCTATACCTCAGATGACTTACTGGAAAGCACAACTTCCTTATGGTAGTGAAGAAAAAAAAAGATGTATGTGAGAAAAATGCTGCAGGACAGGATATAAGAGTGTTCAGAGAAAGTAGGCTACATGTCCTGAAATGACATCGAGTTTCTATCACTTGTTTCAATGGACACTGTCACATCCACACGTTGATCTCCACCAGAGGGCACTCCTTCCTAGTCCATTGCCACCACTTCATGAACTACATTTCCCATAACGGGTAACTCCGCATGCATTCATTCACAACACACAGACATACTAATACAGAGTCATTTTTTCATCTTTATCAACACTTTACAATACAGATGCACTGATATGCATTAAATCATGTTTAACTAATGTATGATTAATAAAGAATTAAATTATTCATTAAAACCGAAGGCTGGAAGTTGAACTTCGACACATTGTGGTAATTAACACATAAATTTACACTATTAGTTAATACTAGATGTCGATAGGGTATTATTCTATGATTACACATTTCATCAATAGCAATATATTACTTAATCTATTAATCAGATAGACTCTTTATTAGTTGCTGATGCGGCACACATTAAGCATTAACTTAATTAATCATAAATTAATGCATATTAGTGCACATATATTGTAAAGTGATACCCAAAAATGCATTTGATTAAAAAAAATGTATGACCTTCCCTAACATCACACTATCATGAACCATGTTCCATTGTTCCAACCACATTCCACTGACACTTGCCGGCTGTCATATGTTAATATACAGCATTCTAAAATATATTATCAGTTTCATTTCTTGAGAAAGGACTGTCATTTATCTTTATTTTTAGTCAGGTGTTTTGAGATGATTACTTAATTAAACCAGTGCACTTCAGCAATACTGGAAAATGCAACCATACAGAAGTGATGCTGTCATTAAATGCCACCCACAGCTACATAGCCTACCCATCATTCACCATTTACAGTGCAAAGATTTAATTTTAGATTAGACATTGAATGGAATGGGGTAGGGTGGAGTGCCCTTACGAAAATGAAGTAGCCTATTTCAAGTTCATTTTATGAAGTATACTTAAGTAATGTTCAAGTATATAAGTATACTAATATCAATGTGTAGGCTACTTGTAGTAAACTTGTAAGTGTACTATTTCAAAACTGTACACTTACAAGACTAAATTGGCCCACTTTTAGTATATAAAAGTATACGTTTAAGTGTACAAGTAGTAAACTTTAAGTACATAACTAGGTTTCTTATTTGTAATGCATCTGTACTACAAGTGAACTTATAAGTATACTAGTAGTTTACTATTTTAATACAAGTAGTACATTTTTTAGTTTATGAAAGTACACACTGAAGTGTAGGCCTACTCTCAGTAAACTATAGTTTAGTAGTTTATACTGCAAGTATACTTGTAAGTTTTCTCTTCGTGGGTTATGCTTCATTTCATTTGGTAATATTAAGCAGTTTTGATTTACATGCTGTTTAATGTTTGATGATCACGTTATTTTACATTTGAGTGAGCAATCTTCTATCACTTGTTTCAGCTTCTTCTTCTCCTGTGTTTTGACGGAGATTCTGTACTAGAAGATGTGTCATATAGCGCCCCCTACCGTATAACAGTGAAAACATGGATAGCTGGAAAATTCAGTCAATGTGGGGAAAAGTAGAATTAAAGTAAATTCCTATACTGCCAGTGGACTAGCCTACACAAAAATTCAGATACGCAGAATTAGAAACATACCTGTTTTATATCAATATTCTAATCAATATTTTCAAACAATGTAAGTTTCATAAGACTGTATATGAAGACTTCAGATGCAAAAACCTGTAACTGTTAAGTCCGTCTAAAGTTTTTGTTTAATATTAACATTTTCATCAGGCTCCTATGTATAGGTTTCTACCCAAGTATGCCGAGTTTCTTCCCAAGTAAGCCGAATTTCGACCCCCTGCCAAATTATTACCCCCCTCGTTGAAGTCAGTACCTGATTGCCTAATCTTAACTCCCCCACAACTAATCCTAAACCTAGGGGGGTAATCATTTGGCGGGGGTCGAAATTCGGCACAACATCTGCATTTCTGAATGGGCTGAGGCTGGGATTTAGTGAGTTTGAAGTGAAAGTATTTGATGAACGTATACTAATGTGCGGAGAGCATTCACTCAATATTATTATCTCATTTTTGACAGAGGTGGCTTTTAGAGGCTTTTGCATCAGAGGTCTTCATATGAAAACTATGTAAAAAAAAGTATATTTAATAGACTACTCGATCAAAACAAGCCAAGTATACTTTATACTTAATTATATTTTTAAGTATATCTCGATGAAAAGATTGAGTACAAGCAAATATAGGCTACTTGGAATTTTCCAAAAGAAAACACAGTAGAACAAATTCATTAGTGAGGAGTGATCTGTCATTAATCATCAAGAATTTAATAAACCCTGTCATGAGTAAAACAAAAAAAGGCGCACATTGCCTTCATGTGAACTGCAATCACTGGCTAAGTAACAATATGCTGTCTCACTTTGCATAGTGAGAAAATCCACAAACAATTAAAAATGTTTAAATTATGTCAGAATTGGTGGGAATTTTCAGTTGTGGGTAAACTCTATACCATTAAACAAACATTCAGCGTTGGGGAAGCTATACTCTGAAACTGTAGTTTGACAAATTACAAGCTACAAGCTACTCATAAGTTATAATATACAGTCAAGCTACCCTTTTGAGCTACACTGAAGTTTCTATCCAACAGTAGCTGGCTATATAGCTAGCTGATTTTTATTCATTTATTTATTTGTTTTGTAACAATGACATTATATATATTACAAATAACTGAATAATTGTTAATGAAAAATGTTATAAGTAAAATATACAAATATACAATAAATGTAGCTCAAACAGTTGAGCGTTGGCGCTTGCAACACCAAGATCATGGGTTCGATTCCCAGAAAAAGCAAGAACTGATAAGAATGTAAATGTGTACCTTGAAATGCAATGTAAGTCGCTTTGGATAAATGTAAATACAATTAGCTATGATTTCAAAGAGTAGCCTATATTTTTAGTTAGTAAACTATCCAAAGATACACACAATACTCAAAAATATATAAAAATATAGTCTACTGACTCTCAAAGTGCAAAATTGCTACAAATATAAAATCAACGCTAACAAAACTGGATACACAGGACTAGTCACAAATGCACATTAAACTCACAGCACATGCAGTGATGGAGCTCGCAGCATATACTGTGAACAGAGATGTGAATCATGACTCATGAGCTGCTTGCGTGAACAATGCGCTTCGCTCTAAAACCAGCCTCAAACTATTTAATTAGATTACAGCCTTTGCAGTGTGATAAGCAAACTAAGCTATTTCGCGATTTTCTTTTCTTTTCTTTTCGATTGACAAATGCTTTGCCAAAGCAATGGAGCAAAAAACAATGTTATTAATCTTTCAGGTTCATTATAAAACTGTGGTGGGATAGATTAAACTATGACAGGTCATTGTAATTAAATCAGAAATAGACATTGAGTGCAATAAAGCAGGATAATTAAGTCAATTTAAAAGGCTTTTATTCACCTACATGTGTTTAGGTCTTCGCCGCAGAACGTGTTTTAAACTTTGGTTTGCATCAATTTGTTACAAAGTGCTTTAACTCTATATATAGCTATAACTCGTATAGCTATAACTAGGATCCACAGGCAGCTTTTATTGAGAAATCCAGGATCATAATCCATGTAACAAGCAATTGGTCAAAACACTGTGCAGATAATCCTGACAATAAACACCAGGGCAGAAAACACTGGCAAACAGGGAAATCCAGGACAACAGGAAGAAGATCAAAACTAAGATGCGGGAAACCAGGACTATGAATGAGTGAAAACACTGGGCTTATATAGGCATTATACAAAAATATTTGACAGATATTTGCGGCAACTAACCAATCAGAATATCAGAATCAAGTATTTTAGAGTATAAATTGTGAAATATTTGTGTGGAAATGTAACTTTAACTATTTCAGTCAGAGGTAATTTCCTGATTTCCTCTTTGATATTGCCTTTATCTGATTTCTAAAGGCAAACTGCTTCCAAACTAGCCTGGAAATCCAGGCCCAAATCCGAAAGATTTAGGGTCTGGGATTGAGTAATGAAAATCGCCCAACTCGCCGGGCGGCACCAAACATGCATTTGAAAATCTCACTGCACGCAATTGGATAACATTACGACCAATCAAAACAATACACGGGGTGACGTATTCAGAGCGGAGCTAACTGGTAGATTAGACTCTTGCCGTATCCGGTCGGCGAAACAGCAAAAACGTCCTTCTCAAATCAAATCAAATCACTTTATTATCACACAACCATATACACAAGTGCAACAGTGGGTGAAAGTCTTAGGTGCAGTTCCGAGCAACATAGCAGTCATAGCAGTTCTTGCAAAGGAACGATTCAAGCGCCGTCTTCTGTTCCTCTTTTAGATAAAAAGCCAAGTCTAACTCGTTCATTGTAGCGGCCAAAGCCGTTTCAAACAACTGGTGTTCATCCAGAGCCATCTTGCAATGTTTACTAATGACTTCGACGTCGCAGCGCTGTCGTCATCTGTTTAGCTCGCCTCTGGCCCGCCTATATCAGATAACCCAATGTGATTGGTGCAGCTCGGCTACAAGGGCATAGTTAATGAGCATCATTACTCAATGCCAGAGTGGAAATCTTAAAAACGCTCCACCGTCGCGTTTCCGTCTAAACTGGTAAAAAAAAAAAAAAATCTGCTAGACAGTGAAGGCACCGATCAGTGCTTCACATTGCCACCTAGCCGCCTGGAGTGCATACTACATTGAATTTCACACACTTTTGCGTCACCGTATGCACGCAGATTTCCCCCCCATAACGCTCGTCTAAACGCAGAATAAAAAGTGATCACTTTTGCGTTTTCTCTTCAGATCGTTTCTGTGTAAACGTAGCCTTAGTTTATGAGCACAAGATCTTGCAGGCACGTATCTGTGCAAAACACTACTGGGTGTTTCCCAATCAGTGCGGCGTTTCAGTTCATGATGGGCACTTTCAATGGTGTTACCTCATTTGCTCTAATACACTGGGGGTTTGGTTTAGGGGTGGGCCCTCATGATTTTAGCAAGTCTTTTGAAAATTGGTTGAAAAACACCAATTGTAGTTTGAAAATTGGCACTAATTGGTATACGCCCATTTTGGTTTTGCATGTGGGCTTTCCAGTAGTTAATTGATGCTTCCTTATTAGAGAGAAAACACAAGGTGCGTCCTATTCGTAAGTCTTGTGTGTTTGACACTCTCTGAGTTTCAAACAATGGTGCATATAATGTATTTCTGTTTTTAGCATGCTTTTTACTTGCATTTTATTTATTGTTACTAAATCTACTAACATACACTAATTTTCAAAGTAAGTAAAGTGCTGAAATAAATCGCACAGATAGCATGGGGACATTGATACAATGTTGAGTTTTGGTAATTTTCAACCATAATTTTGGTTGAGACTGACATTTCAGTGTTTAAAATGTGTTGGATCAGCATTGAAATTTTGATGAAAGCCAACAGCACACATGGGTGGAGACAGTGACATTGAACTAACAGTGATTTGTAGTTTATGAGCACAAGATCATTCAGGCATGTATCTCTGCAGAACACTAGTAGGTGTTTCTCTATCAGTGGGGCGTTTTCAAACCACAATGGCCATTTTCAGCCGCTTTACCTGATTTGCTCTAATCCACTGGGGGCTTGGTTTAGGGTGGTTTAGCAAGTCTGTTGAAAAATGGTTGAAAAACATTTATTGTAGTTTGAAATTGGCCACTGATTGGTAAACGCCCATTTTGGTTTTGCATGCGCACTTCTCAGTAGTCTAATGCTTCCTCATTAGAGAGAAAACATAGATGCATCCTATAGAGAAGTCTTGTTTGTTGAAGCACCTGACATACTTACATGACTTTAGCACAGTTTCAAACAATGGTGCATCTACATTCTTAAAAAATGCACATTGCTTTAGTAAAGTTTATTACGAATTTCCTGAATAAAGTTATAACGTCATTTAACACATTTCTTGAAGTGCAGGACACATGAACATGAGCAAGAAAGTTACACTGCAAACATAGCCCATGTCTTGCATCCGTCAGTGCTTGCATGCAGAGCACATTGCTCCTTTAGTAGGAATGAAGGCCGACGAAGATGGACAATTAAAAAAAAATGAAGCACCCTCCTGATAATGCTGACATTGATTATACACCGAGTTGTTGTCGACAGCATAATCACCTGACCTGGGATGTGATAATATCCTGTGCCTTATCACTGCTTAATCAGGTAATCATTCATATTCCTGAATCTGTATTAAATTTGAGAAATATAACTGATTTCCATTCAGTTTAGCTTGTTTCCACTGAAACACAATAACAAAAAACATCTTGTGTTTATTAAGAAAGTGACTGACATGGCTATTTTGTGATATTTAAAGAGATTAAGGTCTACAAAAGGTGAATCTGCAGCTTCAGCCCGAAATGAAAATTCTGTCATCATTTATCCACCCTGCTGCACACAAAAGAAGATATTTTAAAGAATGTTGGCATCCAGACAGTTGATGGTAGCAACTGACTTCCATGGTATCTACTATGGAAATCAATGGTCACCATCAACTTTCTGGTTACCAATATTCTTTAAAATATCTTCTTTTGTGTGCAGCAGAAGAAAGAAACTCATACAGGTTTGAAACAACTTGAGGGTGAATAAATGATGACAGAATTTTCATTTCGGGCTGAACCAACATGAACCGTTGGGCCACCTGTAGTTATGACATCAGACTTCTGAAGCCAATTTTATTTTTAAAGGTTGAAATGCTTTTGTCCTATTTCTCCCCCTTTCTTTTTTAAAGAATGATCTTTTAATTTATTTTTGTCATTGATTGATTGAATAAAATAAATTGACTCAACTGCTGGAAAGGTGTCATTTATATTTTAAAAGGTTTTTGCCAAATTTTTAAATGGTCAGGAATTTGTTGACGCATCATTGAAGTATAGTTGAAATATTAATGTTGTTTCAACATGTTTGACATTCCTTTTCAGTGTTTCAACAAAATGTATTTAGAATCAACATCACATTGTAACATTGATCAAACCATATTACCAAAGATTATTTCTGTTCATTTCAGTGTTGATTCAACAATATTACCATCGATTTATTTTAGTTAATTTCAGAGTTGATTCAACAGCAGTGATGTAGATTCAACATCATAGTGTAACATTGATTCAACAATATTACCATTGATTATTTTTGTTAATTTCAGTATTGATTCAGCATCGGTGATGTAGAATCAATCATAGTGTAATGTTGATTCAGTAGCATTACTATTGATTTTTTGTTCAACAGTTTCAACATTAACTGAGGGTGCAAAAGTGATGTTGATAAAATATCACTTTGTAATGTTGAATCAATACTATTACCCGTTGATTTTTGGTTGAAATCTCAACATTGCTTCACCATTAACTGAGGGTGCAAGAGTGATGCAAAAACAACATCACTTTGTAATGTTGAAGCAATATTAACACCATTGATTTGTGGTTGAAATCTGAACATTATTTCAGTATTAACCAGTATTTTTCAGTACAATAAACATTCAGATTTTAGTTTTTCAAAGAAAGTGTTTGGCCTATCTTTTTAGATTTACTAGTATCGCTGTCAGACAGGTTTGTTAAGTAGTTTGCCAGGTCTTTTTAGGTAAATGGAAAACCCACTTGTTCCACAATCCCCATTATTAAGCAAGTCACAGTTCTCATGCAACATGGGGAGGAAGAAAGATCTTTCTGGAGATAAAAAAGCATAAAATGGTGCAATGTCTTGCATGAAAACTCATGAACACAACTAATATTGTGTGAAAAGTGAATGGAAATTATCGAACTATCAAAAGCTTTGGTTAGAGGTGGCTGAAATGCAACTTTACACACAACTGCCAGACTGGATGGAGAGGTTCTTGAGACTCCAGAGACACCAGCAGTTTCAAATACCTGTTTGCTGCTCAGTGGCTTTTTTATAGCTGCTCTTTTAATACAATTAATTTGTTTTACACAAACTTTCCTTAAAAAGCCTTTATCTGACCAAGTTCTTCTATGCTCTTAATCACTCACAAATCTTTTGATAGTTCGATAATCTCCATTTAGTTTTCACATATATTTTAATATGGCAACATTAAACGCAATATGTTTTCATGACTTTTGCAAGACATTGAACCATTTCATGCTTTTCATCTCCAGAAAGATCTTTCTTCCTCCCCATGTTGCATGAGAACTTTGACTTGCTTAACAACGTGGATTGTGGAACAACATCTTTAAGTTTCTCAGGTAAGAAACCTGGCAAACTACTTAATAAACCTGTCTGAGATTGATACCAGGTATCTAAAACGATAGGCTTATGAGAAATAAAACAAACAAACAAACCCTTTCTTTGAAAAACTAAAATCGAAATGTTTATTTTACTGAAATCCTACGTCCCTTGCATGATAATTTGGAACACAGTGTAGATATGTTGATTAATTAATCAGAACTGGAAATACTGTATTCACTCCGACGTGAAGCTGATGATTGACATTTTAATCACAGTTCAAATTCCAAAAAACATGAGCTGCAGATCCATTAAAGGGAAGTGACTAGTTGTACGTAATTTTAATTTGCATATCTAGCTTAACTGGTTCATTTTCTTTTCAGGGTGTCAGTATGCCTTGTTTCAAACTCAAGAATACCCTCAAAAAATAAAATAAGCCTTTTTTATGATTTACGAATTTCAATTGTACAGTACAATTCCACCAAATTGAATTAATTGAATTCATATTATGAATTAAGAATTAAAAAAAAAACGAGCTTATTAAAACATTTTGTATAATTCTTAATGGAACAAGGGAATAATATGTAAGGATTATTCAATCAAATTTGATGGAATTTTACTACACAACTGAAATTCGTAAATCTTAAGAAGAAAAAAGCTTAAAAAAAGTTTGTGTACATGAGCAACAAAAGCTTTGATATTCTGACAACAGAAAAAAGTATTTAATTTAAAACAGACATCTCTCATTACAAGAGTCAGATGTCAGTTTGTGGTTGCATCCTTTTGTAAATGCCTTTGAAATGTTGTGTCCACAGTACCGCTGTATGTTCAACGGCAAATGGAAATTAATTTAAATTCCAATCATTCTTTAGCAGTAACTAAGACTATCATATGTCTTTCCCTTTTCTGGTATCTTGACAGATCATAGATTTCATTTCCTCCATCACGTAGGCCTACGTATAGAACAAAAAGCCGACCTCAGATGATGAGACCTCAGTTCTGATCAACATGTCTTTCACTGCGCTGCTCTTGGCCGAGCTTCTGCTGGTCACTATAGTAACAGCCTCACACTTCTATGGAGGCTCAATGACTTTTAACTCAAGAAAGAACTCTGATGGATCGTACAAGGTGAGAACTCATTGAATATACTTTAACTATATAAAAAGCAGCCATATTCTTTCACTGTAAAAAATGATTTTTTGGTGAAGTAAATACTACTGAAAAAAAACAATGTAATTTACATGAAAAAGTTAGTTCAGGCAAGAATTAAAAAAACGAAGTAAATTCCATATCAGTACTTAATTCAAGCGAGTAGAAATGAAAGCGTAAATATCAACTCAATAAAATTAAGTAAAAATTACTCAGCGTTTCTGATGCTGGGGTTCCCATCATGCACTGGACCTTGAATAATTAATGAGGTTCATTTTTCACTGGTTTCCAGCTGTATTTACACTGTTTTATCATTGCTTTTGTTGTCAGGATTAGTAACTTGCCATTTTGTGACATTTCGAGTAAATTTTCTGCTCAAAATGACACATTCAAACACAAAAACGATCCATCAAATGTTACCGTCATTGTGTATTGTCTACCAAGTATTGAGGTCTTTGCATTCACTTGATGCTTAACATCTGCCATGCTGTAGTACAAATTACTTAGTAAAGCACATACTATAAATGACTGGTATAATTCAATATTATTGTTTGAGTGAAATGTAATGCAAAGGAAATTTCAACTAAAATGATATTAATCAACCTTTTACTAGGCAAGTTAAAATTACTTATTTTCTGTGTTACTTTCACTTAACTAGGTTAAGTAAAGTTTACTTAATTCCATATTCCAAGTAAATTTAACTTAAAGATTTCTAATTAAAGCTACTGATGAATATATTTAGGTTTTTACTTGGCAATCTTTGTAAATTTACTAGCATTTTCTGAGTGAAAAATGTTGCCTAGCTTTTTTCAAGTAAATCCTACTCCAAATTTTTATCAGTGTTGTTGGGTGAATTAATACACTGTAAAAGAAGTTGTTTACATTTTTGCATTTGTGCATTTATTTGCATTTTGCATTTATATGTGAAGAAAACACTTTCTGTATATCTTTATATTGTTAAAAGTTAAAGGTGAGTGAACTACGACTTTAAGAAATGAAAACATGCATGTGTTCCAACAAGTTTTGTTACTCAATACGCTTTGCAGTTTTTTTTTCTTTGTTTTTTTTTCTTGTTGTATGTTGAGTCATCATTGCATTGTTTGTTGCTTGATAAACATTAATTTCTACTAAAGCCAACTGTCAACCTCTCAAGTACTAGCTATTTGGATTAAACTTGAACATGACTGACAGTTAGTTAAATGCAATCAACAAAACTGAAGAACATTCACTAAAAGGAATACTAATCACCCTAACAGTGATTTTAAACAAAACTTTTTGAAACAATAAATCTCATATGTCCCCATGCTTTGACCAAATACACATAATTAAATCATGTGCTAGGTATTTTTAATAAAAATTCATTGCAAAATAAATGTCAATAAATACTGTCAATATAGCAATTGCATGAATTACATCCTAAAGTAAATATTAAAATAAAATAAAATAAAATAAAATAAGCACACCAGTTCCATCTCCACCACCAAACTTGACAGTTCTCACTATTTAAAATGGGATTTTTTTACAGTTTAGTTTTTTAGAGTATAATTCAAAGATGTTTGTAGCTCAATTTGACAGCAGCCTCACACATTTAAAAACTTACTGTCATTTTATAAATGCCACAGCCATAGCACCCTGTAGCCCAAGACTGGTTGCCCACTGAAGCTAAGCAGGGTTGAGCCTGGTCAATACCTGGAAGGGAGATCTCCTGGGAAAAACAGGTTGCTGCTGGAGGAGGTGTTAGTGAGGCCAGTAGGGGATGCTCACCCTATGATCTGTGTGGGTTCTTGCGACCCAGTATAGTGATGGGGAAAGCATACTGTAAATAAGCACTGTTGGATGAGGTCCTGACTAGGACCAAATTCCCTCCATGGGCCCTTATCAATCATGGCCTCCTAATAATCCCCAACTTTAGAATTGGCTCTATCACTCTCTCTCGTCTCGTCTGGTGTGTGGTGAAGACACTGGCACCGTTGCACGGTGGCTGCCGTCACATCATCCAAGTGGATGCTGCACACTGGTGGTGGTTGAGGAATGACCTTTGAGTGTACAGTAGCAAAGCGCTGTATAATGCCTCATTCATTCATTCATAAACCATTGATTATTTCAGGTGGAACTTCGCTTCAAGTCGACCTACAATTCCTGTAACACTTATGATTACTGGCCATGCAAATCTGGAGATTGTGGAAATGATGTCAGTACTGTGATTGGTCAAGTAGATTCGAGTCCCAATGGCAACAGCTGGTGTCAGTCTGAAGGTGTCATAACAAAGATGGTTTCCACCAACAGCCCGTTTGAGCTCCTGTAAGTAATTTTATTTTATTTAGAAGAACAGATTCATTCACTAAATTCATTCACAAAATATAGACACTGTATGAACAAAATGTATATATGACATGTCAGCATATTTCAACAGCAAAAGTAGTTGCTGCTGGATCAACAACACAATCACAAATTCTGGAGACTGGAGTCTTCTCACTTACATTGACCTCGGAGTGAGATCAGACACCTCAGTGCCCAACAGATCTCCAATCACCACCACCCTACCCTTTATTAGGTAAAACAGCTTTTTAACAGAATTAATGGAAGCTTATAGTGTCTGTTTTGATATTTTTTAATCATGATGTGAATTCAACAAAATAAAATACAATTCTGATGTTGCTGTATTGTTTTGTGTTACAGAGTTCCTAAGAACTGTCCCAGGAGGTACAATCTTTTAGCCTTTGATCCTGATGGTGACCAGGTCAGATGCAGATATGGACTTAAACAAAACAATGAATGTGGAATCTGCAACCAACCTGATGGTTTTACATTGGATCAGGTGAAGAATATAAGATATTTTATATTTATTAGTATATAAGTATTTTTTTTTTTTAATAGTTATAGCACATTCAGAACAGAGAGTAGCCTAATTTTCAGCTGCAAAACTATTAAATCTTACACCAATAGATCAAATAATAACTTGAACAGGTTTAGGATTCTGTTCAAAAACCCTGAAGAGCAAACCTCTTTTTAAACTTATTGTTACAAAAAAAATGGTCTGCACTCTAAAGAATGTCCTTCAGCAAATGTTTTAAGAAATCACAACAGGGGAAAAATAATAATAACGTTTCAGCTAACAGTCTTCTTCAGTGTACCCATTTTTTATACACAACAGTATCAGATGTTCATAATCATCCGACCATTTTTTTTTTTTTTGCTCAAGTATTAGACACTAAAAGTGTACGAACACTGAGCAACTATTTCTTCTCTTAAGAGCACGACCAGTGGTGTCTAACGTCTGAATTTACATATAAATACATAAACATTTGACCAATGAAATGCACAGTTCTATGCCCAACTGAAGTTATTACATTCTAAAACATTCTAGTATATGTTGTAAGCAAATAGTATGCCACTGGTCAGTTTTTTACTTTAATCAGTATTTCAGTTAATTCTCACCATTTTTATTTTCTTTAAAATGCAGCATAACTGCTCTCTGTCATATTGGGACACATGGAAGCTTGGAGTTTATTCATTTGAGCTGGTGCTGGAGGATTTCCCCATTCACAAGATTACTCTGTCCTACACCAACCAATCTTCAGAGTATAGATCTCCAATCACTGTCTTCAGAAAGCGACGCGCTGGTAATGGTAATGGTCAGGGAACTTTTCCTCTACCACCCAACCTTTCTACAGCAAGAACAACACCTAGTACAACCATAACAACTACAACTACCACAACAACACGTATGACAACCAGAACAACGACACCGACAACTACCACAACAACGCCGACAACTACCACAACGACACCGACAACTACCACAACAACACCTACGACCACCACTGTGTCACCGACAAGTACCACAACTACACCGACAACAACCACAACAACGCCGACAACTACCACAACGACACCGACAACTACCACAACAATGCCGACAACTACCACAACGACACCGACAACTACCACAACAACACCTACGACCACCACTGTGTCACCGACAACCACAATGACACCTACAGCAACCATGACAACACCAGAAACTACAACAACAACAGTGGAAACAACCACAACAGCGCCGGAAACAACCACAACAACAGTGGAAACAACCACAACAACATCAGAAATTACCACAACAACACTGGAAACAACCACAACAACACCAACAACAACCACGACAACACCAACAACAACCACGACAACACCGGAAACATCCACAACAACACCGGAAACAACCACAACAACACCAGAAACTACCACAACAACAGTGGAAACAACAACACCACCAGAAACTACCACAACAACACCAGAAACAACCACAACAACACTGGAAACAACCACAACAACACTGGAAACAACCACGACAACACCAGAAACTACCACAACAACAGTGGAAACAACAACACCACCAGAAACTACCACAACAACACCAGAAACAACCACAACAACACTGGAAACAACCACAACAACACTGGAAACAACCACGACAACACCAGAAACTACCACAACAACAGTGGAAACAACAACAACACCAGAAACTACCACAACAACACTGGAAACAACCACAACAACACCAGAAACTATCACAACAACACTGGAAACAACCATAAAAACACCGGAAACAACCACAACAACACCAGAAACAACCACAACAACACTGGAAACAACCACAACGACACTGGAAACAACCACAGCAACACTGGAAACAACCACAACGACACTGGAAACAACCACAGCAACACCGGAAACAACTACAATAACACCGGAAACAACTACAACAACACCGGAAACAACCACAACAACACTGGAAACAACCACAACGACACCGGAAACAACCACAACGACACCGGAAACAACCACAACAACACCGGAAACAACCACAACAACACCTGAAACAACCATGACACCGGAAACAACCACGACACCGGAAACGACTACAACAACACCGGAAACAACCATGACACTGGAAACAACCACAACGACACCGGAAACAACTACAACGACACCGGAAACAACCACGACACCGGAAACAACCACGACACCGGAAACAACCATGACACCGGAAACAACCACAACGACACCGGAAACAACCACAACACCAGAAACAACCATGACACCGGAAACAACTATGACACCGGAAACAACCACAACGACACCGGAAACAACGACACTGGAAACAACCATGACTCCAGAAACCACAACGACACCGGAAACAACCACAACACCAGAAACAACCACGACACCGGAAACAACCACGACACTGGAAACAACCACGGCACCGGAAACAACCACAACACCGGAAACAACCATGACACCGGAAACAACCACAACGACACCGGAAACAACCACAACACCAGAAACAACCATGACACCGGAAACAACTATGACACTGGAAACAACCACAACGACACCGGAAACAGCGACACCGGAAACAACCATGACTCCGGAAACCACAACGACACCAGAAACAACCACAACACCAGAAACAACCACGACACCGGAAACAACCACGACACTGGAAACAACCACGACACTGGAAACAACCACAACGACACCGGAAACAACCACAACGTCACCGGAAACAACAACGACACCGGAAACAACAACACCGGAAACAACCATGACACCAGAAACAACCACGACAACACCGAAAACAACCATGACACTGGAAACCACAATGACACCAGAAACAACCACGACACCTGAAACAACCACAACACCAGAAACAACCACGACACCGGAAACAACCACAACGACACCGGAAACAACAACGCCGGAAACAACCATGACACCAGAAACCACAATGACACCGGAAACAACCACGACGACACTGGAAACAACCATGACACCGGAAACCACAATGACACCAGAAACAACAACGACACCGGAAACAACCACAACGACATCTATGACAACCATGACGACACCTACAACAACCACTACTACAACCACAATAACCACTACTTCAAAAACAACAATGACATCTGCAATAACAACCACTACACCACATACAACCACTTTACCACTGAGCAAAATACCTCTTCAGTTTTCTCTTCAAGGTATGTTTTGAATTTTTGTAAAGTATGCTTCAAAACTATTCTGTTATGTTTGATTAAATGAATACTGTACATACATTTCAGTTGATAGTCCAGCACCATCTTGCATTGAGGGTGAATATCTACCACGGTTCCTCCACCCAACGCCTCATCATGGAGAACACCTGCAGGCTCATGTAAATCATGAGCTTGAGATCAGAGTGAAAGCTTTTGCCTATTTTTCAAGGTATTAAGAATTTTTTATTTAAATATTCTTACTTTATTTTTATTTTTTTACTTAACTGAATTTGGAATAGCATTTAAGCATACTATCCCTACATATTTCTGCCATACTTATACTATTTCTGCTGTAGGCTAGTATATCAAATTCAGCCATGGGCATACCATCACATACTCTATTGAGTAGGTACTTATTTAAGTAACTTAAGTAACTACTTCACGACTACTAAAAAGTACGTTCTAGATAGTATGAATGTGTGTACTAAAATTAATGTAATTCAGACATACTACATCTGCCATGCTGTCATAATCATGTGACCTACCAGTGTCAGTAAAGTCGCTTCACTGCCATTACCAAATCCTATCCCATGGCCTTATGGGATAGTGTCCATCATATGCATGCTTCAGAATTTCGCCGGAAGTAGTAGGTCATCCGGCTACTCTTTTATGAGTGCTGTGAATTCTGACATACTTTTTTTTTTGCTACATAATCTTTTTCGCCTACTATTATTATTGATAGTAGGGAACAGCTGTAGTTCCTGGTAGTAAATTTTGCACTCTAACGATGATTGACAGAATTTGGTACACATGACAAACGCATTGAATGCCATCTTAGAATCGCCTTAATGTATTTATTGCCTCCGAATGTTGTTTCAAAATGTTGCAAGTTTTGGAATTCCAGTGAGGAAAACAAAGTCATGTCCTCAGAACAAACAAAACAAACACAACAGAATTACTGTAGGCCTATATAAAGGCTATTCACATGAGCATGTTTAAACTAAAGGATTTATACTTTCATTATTCTTCTCATTTCTTATTTGTGCATCCTCATTTCCTTTCCTCGCTTCCTTTCCTCGCGTCTTACCTCCGTGATGATGTTTAATGTCCCCGACTGCCTCTTTTTTTTTTACCAGATATATAAGTCCTGGAGGGCAGACAAGGGGCACACCAACAGTCTGTTGTAGCCATCTCTTGTTCAAATTGGTAGTATTAGAGGTAGAGGTAGTTTTAGATGTACACGGACAAACTCTATGATGATTAGTCAGTGTAGAATTGTGAAGAAATTCTGAAATACGGTTGTGTGCTTCTAAAGTTGTTCGTCTTGCAATGTTTTTTTTTGTGTTTTCTGCTATCCAGAATCACTGATGTCATCATTAGTGGACCTCTGAACAGCACAAAGTATGAAACTACAACTGGGGAATATGTGATTAACTGGACACCAACTGCAGAGAACTATGGGCAACACTTTCCATTTTGCTTCATTGCAGAAGGACAAAATGGGTATGTTTTATTGAGCAAAAGTACTTTTTATTTTTTAACCGCATTTTAACATAATGTTGTGATTGTTGATCAAAAAAAAAATCTTTGTTTTAAGGTCTGATATTTACCACTCTGAGATGAGGTGCGTTGTTGCAAAGGTGGATTCTGAAGGTATAAAGCAGACCCAAATGATAATTCCGCAAGATGAATGACTGAAATAAGTGAACTATTTTATGAATAAAAATGTAGTTCGTTTTGATTTCAGTAAAATTATTTCATTCATTGCATTTTGGGGCTTTTAGTCCATGTTTATTGGCTTTAAAGCATCTATATGCTGGTGTGCTCTTAAAGGTGGACTAAATTAACCTTAAGCAGATTTACTGTATATTATATTGTACATTTAAAATGTACATTATTTATCTGGAAAAGCAGAACACTAGTATTTATAACTCATCTTGCACTACATATTTGTCCCCACCCACTTCAAAAAGTTGTTAATTTTCCATAGAAATTTCCTTTTCTGAAGAAATGTTTATGCATGCGTATGATTATTAATGTTATTTTTAGGACCCGTGGCAAATGTAACCTGCACACAAAACTCAATGTCAGTGACAATTGAGAAATCCTCCATCGAAAGACTCAATGTTGGCCATTTGAGACTGATAGATCCATCTTGTCATGTTTACTCCAATGGTTCTTACGTTTTCGCCAGCACACTCCTAAATGAATGTGGCACACAGATTGAGGTGAGACGCCCTAGCAAATCAACATTTACAATCAGATCTTATGAATTCCAGAGCTAAACTATTTCAAAATGTCTGGGTTTTTTTTTGAAGGAGAACAATAATGAACTCATCTTCAAGAATAAAATCCGTACATTCGATGATCCCGGGAAACTTATAACCAGGAAGAATCAGCTAGAAATTGAAATCATGTGCAAGTACCAGAAAAGGACAAACCTTACAAAAGAGTTTGATACTCACAGATCGTCACTCATCTTCACAGAAAAGGGTTTTGGCACATTCAACTATCAGTTTGAGTTTTATGCTTCAGGAAATTTCAGCATCAAAAGGGATCCAAAATTCTACCCGCTTGAGTACAGTGTGGGAGATAAGTTATACATGCAGATTGAACCTGTCACTCCAGTCCAAAACACTGAGATCTTCCTCAAGTCGTGTGTGGCTACACCTTACGATAATAACAATTACCCCATCTCTTATCCCATCATCACCAATGGGTGAGATTCTACAAACTCCTGAACATTTACACATTCTATCCATATGTTACACAATATGCTTCTCTTTTCAGTTTGTCACACAAATTAATTAAGTGCTTTTTATTATTTCAGATGCATCGTAGATGAAACGGTCCAGATTATCTCAAGCCACAAACCATATGTCCAGTTTGAAATGGAGGCGTTCAAATTCATCGGGCTCCATGACCAGGTTAGAGTGGCATTTAGTCCAGAATATGTATGTGAGCGAAATGAATGAAATTTAAGTTGAAATGACTTAAATATACAAGTTGATTTTTGTGCAATTTAAGTGGAATTTAAGGCAGCAACTTTTTTTTACTTCTATAGTCAGTTTAATGCAATTTAAGTTGAAATTACTTAAATATCCAAGTAGATCCAACTTTTTTTTTTACAGTATTTATATATATATATATATATATATATATATATATATATATATATATATATATTTTTTTTTTTTTTTTACATTATAAATGTCTTTATACTGTCACTTTTTATCAATTTAATGCATCCTTGCTGAATAAAAGTATTTCTTAAAAATATATATATTGCTGACCCCAAATTTTTTCAATTGTAGATTCATTCATTCATTAACATCTGGGCACAATATGTTCCATACAATTGCAAGGGCGATTAGTAACTTTTAGAAATTTTGAATAGAGGGAGAGATTTTAGTTTTATAGGTGAATGGAATATACCTTTTAACCCTCAAGCTTGCATTCATTGTCGTTCATTTTCAAAGAAACATTTTTTTATTGATTTTTTTTTTTTGTGACAGTTAATGATCTAGTAACACGGTGTTTAACGTGGTGAATTCTTGAAGTCATGCAGTTGCATTATGGGTCCTTTACATGTTTTTTAAGCGATTTTGGAGCAAGAGAAAATGGACTCATATGGACAAGTGACATAAAATAGAAATATTTATGTTTAACTCTTTTTTTCTGTCTCTGTCACTGTCTCTTGCCTTTTTGTCTTCCTCTTTTCTTGCTCTTCTCTAGGTGTACATCACCTGCTCAATCATCATATGCGAGGTGAACAATCCCTGGACCCGCTGCTCTCAGGGTTGCGTCAACAGCACAGTCGCTCCACCTTCCCACCACCCATACAAAAGAGAGGCTCCCATTCAGACCGACAGCTACTTCATTTCCCAGGGGCCCCTGCGGCTGAAGAGGAGCAGTGCATCACGTAAGCAGTGCATCTACATGCAGCTTGTGCATCAGATGATTGTATACTAAAGAAATGGTGTTAATTGTTACAACCTTTACTCACATTTCAGAGGTCACCGTGAGCCAAGGTCTGAATCTAAACCTTGTTATTGTCGCTAGCTGTCTCTTGGCAGCAGTTGCCATGGTGTGTGGATTGATTGCCTACAGATTCAGGTTGGCAAGCAGCAGATGCCAACCCGTGTCATCACATGAGTTTTGAGCTTGTCCGCTGTTTTTAGTTTTTTTTTTTTTTTTAAGCATGATGCTCTAGTTTTCATGTGAAAACTGAGATTGTTGGTGCACTAACAAAAATCTGTGATGAAAATGTTTGGTAAAAGGGCTTTTCTTTCATTTCTATTAATTTTTAGTAATGTGAAAGTAATGTGACTTTAACCCCTTAACGCCCACTGTCGCGAATTTGCAACAAACCCCTTCCATTCAGACTGCAGGCGAGATAGCGTGTGTTTTCCCCCAATGCCTGTTTGTGCACATTCGATACATACCTTGTATACATACATACATTTACAAAAAATAGCATGTTAGGATATAACACTATAAGAATATATAATGTATGCACTGGAAAAACAAGGAAAGAGTTAAACAGAGTGTAACATGGAATGTATAAAAACTACTGTCAATGTTAGGGAGTAGGAGAGTGTTTTGTTTCTTGCTGTTGTCAAGATTCATTAATTTGTCAATTAAAGTGTATAAGTTCTAACAACTTTGTGCCATGAATAAAATCTACATACCTGAGATGGGAAAATGTGTTTTATTAATTTTACCATTTTGTAAAAAAATTACCCTAAATGCTTGTTGTCGCAAATTTGCAACATACCAAAATTTCTATTTATTTGTTGTGCAAAAGTGAAATTGATAATCTCAACATTATTTACCATCTACTTAAAGGCAAAAACACACATTATTTTTTTTATATATATACAGCTATATAAATTCAGGCGTTAAGGGGTTAAATCAGATTGGGAATACATCAGCTTGAACCAAATGTTGTTCACTGGTTTATATAATCATATATTGCAGAAGGAGCAAAGCAAATGTGTAAACAGAACTAGAGTTGTGGTGGTTTCTATGTCACTATATGGTTGCCAGGGTTTTTTCAGTGGTATTCTGTGGTGGTTTAAAACATTTTTTAGCATTTACTCATGTCATTTCATATCCGTATCACTTTTTTTCTTCTTCTTTTTATATACAAGATGAAAGTCAGTCCAGTTTGGAATGACATGAGGGTGAGAAAATTATGACAGAATTACATTTACAATTACATTGTGAAATATCCCTTTAAGTTGGTTGCTTACTGGCCAATCAAGTACTGGCATATTAGCTTAGTAAGATTCTTTTCTGTGATTTAGTCCCAGCTGTCTAATTCTCAACCAATCCATTACTAAAAGTGCTCACAGAATTATATAAGGGTTTACTGTATACGGGACTGTAGCAAGTGGAGTTTTTGGCTAAAAAGTTAAAAATTGTCAATTATGTTACCATCAAACTCTGTTACCATGGTAGTGTAACAATGTTGACAGTATGTAACAAAATAACAATACTAACAATTCTATAAAGAAACCTGTTTTTGTTAAAAGTAATAAAAAAGGAAGTAACGAGTTTAGCAAGCACTGAATTATTAAAATTGAATGTTTTCAATAAGATACTGGAAAGAGTTATCCACCATCAAAAAGTTTTATCTGCCATTTATTCACCTGCATTGTTCCCATCTGCAATAAACTCTTTGTATCCGTTAATCTGTCTTCAAGTCTGGTTTATCCTGACAGCAATAAAGGTCTTCGGATGCACATACACTATATTTAAAAAAATATTTGTTACTCTACATTGCATGTAATTTAAAAATTACAAAAACTGTCAAAATCATTCATTGTGCTGAATAAATCTGACACGTACAGTAGCAGGTATCAACAACATACTGTATTTGTTGAATTACAGTGGTTTGCTGTGAAATTTCCCCGGAATCTTAATTTTGAGTTCCACTAGAGAGAACACATCATAAAGTGGTGTTTTATGCTAGTTTTATGCATTGGTATTTAAGTAACAATTTACAATAAGGTTGAATTTCTTAACAGTAGTTAATGCATTTAGGTATCATAAGTGACAATGAGCTACAATTTTGCAGCATTTATTATCTTGGTTAATATTAATTTCTGCCTTTACAGTTTGAAACATTTCAAGTTAAACAAATGTATATACAGTATCATAGCATTATGATTGAAAGGTCAATAGAATAACAATAGAATCTTTAAAGTATAAATTATGATGTGAGAAAAAAGTGTGGCTAGTCTCAAAATAAAACATACAAAAATAATAACTTGAATATTGTAATAATATTGTTCTAAATATGGATAAGTTTATGCGTGACTTTGTGGAGTGAAGAATTTACTAATTAACTGGGTTGTTTCCTTGTGCAGTTCTTCAGGATTATTCACACACCACCAGCAATCTAGTTTAACTAGGCGTTATTCACCCAGAAGCATGCCTTTTTTATTGAATTACATTTTTGGCATTCTTTTCAGCGTAAACACACCTGCTTTCTGTGTAAAACTGGCATATTATAGACTGTCTAATGATTTGATGCTGCTAACCTGACAAATACAGTTCTTCATCAAAGGCACATTGTTGCAGCCTTTTAGACATTTTACACATCAGGGGTAGTGAATGGATTGTGGCAGTCTATGAGCACATGACATCTGAGGCTTTAACCCTGAGAACAGAGAAAATAACCACACAAGTGCTATGTGCAACTGACGCGTAATGTATACCCATACCCAAATATTCTGATCGAGAGACTTGTGAGATAAGTGTTACAGGCATGTCCAGGTTAAGGAGTCTAATGAGCGAAGAAGCTCCTAATAAGCCTCCCAGTTTTTGTCCTCAGACTACGGAAGCGCTTACCAGGCATCAGGCTAAACAGACAGTTATCAGGGTTGTTGGAGTCCTTGATTTTAAAGCTCTATTTCTGCATCGTCTCAGATGGTTGTCATGCAGAGAGGGGAGAGCAGACCCTGTGATGTACTCCGCTAAACGCACTACTCTCTGCAGAGCTTTACAGTCCTTATTAGTGCAGTTCCCATACCACACCGAAATACATTAAGTTCGCTTTGTCTCTGTTCTACTAGTATGTAGCACACCCACCAACCATTCTCCCAACTAAGTAATTTTGCAACTACATGTCAACTAACACTCATTAGAGTATTAGTACACTGTTAGGTTAGGCTTCGGGTTAGGAGAATAAGTTTACATGTACTTGCCAAGTTACTTATAGTCAGTAGAATGTCTGCTGGGGAGCATCAAATTAAAGTGTTAGCATATTAAGCAGACAGTCTACTAATACTCTAAGTGTTAGTTGACATGTAGTTGCAAAGTTACTTATAGTTGGTAGAATGTAAAGTGGCCTATTGAAATAAAGTGTGGCTCCACTTTATGATTTAGTCTCTAGACGTTTCCGGAGACATTTCTTGGCACCCACTGTAATTCAACAAATATGTTTGTCGATACATGCTACGTGTCAGATTTCTTCAGAGCAATTAAATGCTAACAGTTTGGTGGGTGTGCTACATACTATACTAGTAGAACAGCAACAATAGAAAGCGAACTAACTCAATCTATTTCGGTGCGGTATGGGAACTGCACTAATAAGGACTGTAAAGCTCTGCAGAGAGTAGTGCGTTTAGCGGAATACATCACAGGGTCTGCTCTGAATGTCTAAAGTGGACTATCAAAATAAATTGTAACCAAAAATCAATGAATAATGTGAGTGACAAAGTAATAATGACTGAAAATTAAGCAGAATAAACTGTTCTGCATATCAATAAAGTTTACACATGACTTGGTGCCTCAGGCAAGCGTGGAGGAGTTTACGAAATAGCCTAACTGAACCATTTCTGATTGCATTATCTCTGAATTAGTCACTCACCACCAATTATCTAGGCATCATTCACTGGTATCGCCCTGCAGCATGCCTTTTTTAATTAAATTATTGTCATTTCTTTCCGCATATAAACCTGCTTTCTATGTATTTAAAACATGCAGGCATATTATTGACTGTACAAGTAATTATCTGAATGTGCTCCGTTTAATTAGGTTTAATTATCTGAACGTGCTCCTCCCGAACTTTGTTAATAAAACATCATTTAAGTAGTCTAGTTTATTTTATTTTTTAGAAATAGTATTTTTTTTGAGTATTTTAAAAATGGTGTAATTTTACTTGATTATATTTTAATGATGTATCGGTACTTTTACTCCGCTATTTTCCTTCCATTTGTGATCATTAATCGTTACATAATTGTTTTAAAATTTTATTTTTTATCCATCAACGTGATTGGATCGAGTAATCGGTCTCGTGACGGTCTCAAATCAAATTCTGCATAGAAAACTTTAACTGCTAGCCCATCTGTACTCGTGGCTGCTGTGGAAGTGCATTCTTCAAGCATCAATTCAATCGAGATATCAGCGTCTTCTTGAAATATGCTAAGGTACATTTCTGCTTACTATGATATTTATGTAGGCTGGCCTATCTACAAGGCCTGACATTTGGTGTGAGGTTGGGGGTATTGCGTACAGCGTAAACTCTCTCTAGTGCTATGTTCATAATATGCGCGTAAATGCGGTGAATTCGCGCTCCCATTTACTTCATTTAGAGACACGCGTCGCGATCTGCGCACTGCTGCGTCTGTCCCTCGCGCTCTACATGCAGCATCACTTGAAGAAGTCAGCAGCTCTTTGAGTCTTTAAGAGTTTAGTATGAGCACGCAATGCGCGCTGTGTTGGGGACAGTCGAAAACTGTGGAAAAACACCTTCTGTACTAAAATTGGAGGACCAACGTTACCCATGGCGTTAACTTGAACTGCGTTTCTGTCAGTGCGTGACTACTGCTCGTTAATAAACAACGTTTTTTGATTGATCCATTTAATACAATCCGCCTTCATTTAGCAAGTGCACCAAAACATTTTTCAAGTTCAACATGTCCGATAAAACAGCTTTGCAAGACTACAAAGAGACATGCATTTGTTTATGTGTGTGTGTTTCTTTTGTAAAAGTTTCCCCGGATATACTTCCCAATTTAATGCACAATTTTTGTGTAATTCAATAACGCGTAAACACACCTGCTTTCTATGTAAAACTGGCATATTATAGACTGTCTAATGATTTGATGCTGCTAACCTGACAAATGCAGTTCTTCATCAAAGGCACATTGTGGCAGTCTATGAGCACATGACATCTGAGGCTTTAACCTTGAGAACAGAGAAAATAACAACACAAGTGCTATGTGCAACTGATGCGAAATATACTGATCCTTACAAATTATATTATCAGCATAAATGGCATGGAATTACAGTGTAATTAGTGTTAGTTCAATGTCTTAGCTTTTTTTCAGTCCAGGTAAACTGATAATATTAGTGCTTCTCATTTCTTTATCAAACCACTAAAACTGGTACCATTTTGGAGAGAAATTGGGTATTTTTTCATCTCTATTTAACATGGTGTGTGATGCTGAACTATCGTGTGAGTTTCTAAAGGTTTTTGAATTCTTTGCACAGTTATGAACATTGATATTTTATGTGCAACAATAGCATGCTCAGGCTCAGTGGCCTTACACCTCATTTTAAATATATATATATTTTTTTCATACAATATGATTTAAATGGTGATGAGTGTACTGTTTTGCTGCATTTTAAAAAGATGGATGATAGATTTTCTTCAATATTTCTGATGAAGAACAAAAGATAATGTGAATTACAGTATGTACAATGTTTTTTATTTATTTAATAATTGTAGTGCATATTAGTGTTTATTTTAAGGGGTAGAATATTCAAGTAGTTTTTTGGACAAGTACTTTTTACTCTACTCACACTACATTTTTTGGAATATGATGGTACTTTTACTTGAGTATGTTTTTTCAGTACTCTTTCCACCACTGCTTGCAACATTGTTTGCCTGACGAAGACCTTGTGGTCGAAATGTTGCAAGTTAATGGCAATGGCAATTTTATTTATATAGCACCATTAAATACATCCCAAGTTGACCAATGTCAAGTCAAGTCAGTCACCTTCATTTATATAGCACTTTTAACAATATGAATTGTTTCAAAGCAGCTTTACAGTGATAATAGGAAATGACAGTAACAGAGATTGTTTTGGTTTTACAGCAGCTCTAGAATAAAGTTATTGTCCAGCTAAAGTTATGCGAAGATCATTAGTTATTAACTTAGGGGCCGCTAACACGACACCGTTCTAATAGAAAACCCTCAACGCGCTCCGGCCGCCCATCCGCACAAAAGAAATCTCTGCACAAACACAGACATCGCGCACATGCGCATCACGTGTTCTGTCCATAGATATGCGCGTTTGAATATGTGCGCACTGCGCAGGCGTGTAGTCATTTACAAATCAACCCTTAACAAACTACTTGTCTGGCCTTAAAATTTTATAATACAGAATTATTTATTGCGTCCACGTAGCCACGAGTTGACTCTACAAATAAAACGTTGTCGTTTTATCTGTACAGAGGTAAAGGGAAGGGAAGGAGGCCTTCACAGGGGAGAACCTAGTTGACACTTTAGGACTGCGTTTTTGTCATGTCCACAGTGTTGCCAGATGTACGATAATTATCGTATTTGTACGATAATTTTGACCTCTGTACGATGTACGATCAATAATGGAAAAAATCTTATAATGTACGATAATTTCAGAACTGTGTGACACTTCAAATGATGGTCGTTGTAATCATAGGGCTTCTCATTGATCTAGCTGTGGATTCTACATCTACCGGCCGGAAGAACGTGTAGAGAGAGGGAGTGAGCGAGAGACCTTGCATGTGTGTGTGTGCTAGTGTGCCTCACGAAGCGCATACAAGGACCCAACCAATCAATTGTAAGTGCGGGAGGGCTTTTATCTATACTCCCGAACCGAATTCATCAGAACCAACTATGCAGCCTAACACTGAATTATAGAAGTCTATAATGTGTTGTGTATAGGCCAAAGATATGTGTTTTTAGTCTAGAAGATTTGAACTGACAGGGTGTGTCTGCTTCCCGGACAATGTTAGGATGACTGTTCCAAAGTTTTGGCGCTAAGTAGGAAAAGGATCTACCGCCAGCAGTCGATTTTGCTATTCTAGGTATTATCAACCGGAATTTTGAGATCGCAATAGACGTGAAGGACTATAACGCGTTAAGAGCTCGCTCAAGTACTGGGGAGCTAAACCATTTAGTGCTTTGTAAGTAATCAGTAATATTTTAAAATCTATACGATGTTTAATAGGGAGCCAATGCAGTGTTGACAGAATCGGGCTAATATGGTCATATTGGTTCTGGTAAAAACTCGAGCTGCTGCATTTTGGACCAGCTGTAGTTTAAGCGTGCAGGGCAACCACCCATAATAGCATTACAATAATCTAGCCTTGATGTCATGAACGCATGAACTAATTGTTCCGCATTTGTCATTGAGAGCATATGATGTAATTTAGATATATTTTTAAGATGGAAAAATGCGGTTTTATAGATACTAGAGTAGACACGTGACTTTCAAATGATTGGTATCAAAGAGCACACCCAGGTTCCTAACCGACGACAAAGACTTGACAGAGCAACCATCAAGTGTTAGACAGTATTCTAGGTTATTACGTGAGGTAGTTTTTTGTCCAATAATTAGAATCTGTTTTTTTCAGAATTAAGTTGTAGGAAATTACTAGTCCAGTTTTTTTTTTTATATCAGCTATGCATTCCGTTAATTTTGTGAATTGGTAAGTTTCGTCGGGGATATAGAGCTGAGTATCATCAGCATAACAGTGAAAACTAATGTCATGCTTCCTATTGATATCTCCTAAGGGTAGCATGTATAGAGTGAACAGCAACGGTCCTAGTACTGAGCCTTGTGGTACGCCATACTGAACTTTTGATCGATAAGACATCTCTTCATTTACTGCTACAAACTAATAACGGTTAGATAAGTATGATTTAAGCCATGCTAATGCAATTCCATTAATGCCAACATCATTTTCGAGTCTATTTAAAAGAATGTTGTGGTCGATAGTATCGAAAGCAGCACTAAGAGCAATTTAGATGATTTAACGAGTTTAGTAAAGTCTTCCCCTCCTATGGCAATAAATGAATAAAAAATTTCTTCAAGGAGACTACAATGCACTGCCTGATGCAATATTGTAGTAGACGGTTGCATAGTTATAATTTTCTCCCTGATATTATCAATCTTGTAAGTAAAGAAGTTCATAAAGTCATTACTGTGTGTGCTGTTTGGAAACATCTTGGGTTGAAGCTTTATTTTTTGTTAGTTTAGCCACTGTTTCAAATAAATACCTAGGGTTTTGTTTATGCAAAATATCTCTAGTTTTGTTTTCTTCCAGTTGCACTCCATTTTTCTGGCTGCTCTCTTAAGGGCCTGAGTGTGCTCTTTGTACCACGGCGTTGGACTATTTCCTTTAATCTTCTTTAAGCGCAAAGGAGCAAATGTGTCTAAAGTGCTGGAAAAGAGAGTTAAAAGTTTGTCGCAATATTGAGTTCTTCAAGGCTATCTGGGATGCTTAGATGATGAAACTGATCAGGAAGATTATTAATAAAGCAATCTTTAGTGGCAGAAGTGATAGGTCTAACATATTTGTAACACAGAGTCGGCTTTGCAGCCTTGGCTAAATTAAATATACACGAGACTAGATAATGATCTGAGATGTCTTCGCTCTACTGCAGAATTTCAATGGCATCAACATTGATTCCATGTGATCATATTAGATCTAGAGTATGATTAGAATAGAATAGAATAGAATCGGGCATTTATATAGCGCTTTCATATGTACTACTGTACACCCAAAGCGCTTTACAATCATGTCAGGGGATCTCTCCTCAACCACCACCAGTGTGCAGCATCCACTTGGATGATGCGACGGCAGCCACAGTACAACGGCGCCAGTGCGCTCACCACACACCGGATATAGGTGGAGAGAGGAAAGAGAGTGATAGAGCCAATTCAATGTAACGACAATGAGTAGGTCCTGACATGTGTTGTCTAACTCCAATAGAGTTCAGAATGTCTTTAAATGCCAATTCTAATGCATCTTTTTCGTTATCTACATGTATATTATAATCATCAACAATTAGGACTTTATCTGCAGCCAGTACTAACTCTGATAGAAAGTCAGCAAATTCTTTGATAAAGTCTGTATGGTGCCCTGGTGGCCTGTATACAGTAGCCAGCACAAATCTCAAATGTGATTTATCATTTGCACTAGGTAGTGTTACATTAAGCACCAACACTTCAAAAGAATTATATTTGAAACTAGACTTCTTAGTAATTCTGAAGATATTACTATAAATTACAGCAACACCTCCCCCTTTGCCTTTCAGACGAGGTTCATTTTTATACCAGTAATCTTGGGGGGTGAACTCATTTAAAGTAATGTAATCGTTTGGTTTTAGCCAGGTTTCTGTGAAACACAGCATATCTAGGTTATAATCTGTAATCATATCATTAACAATAAATGCTTTTGAAGTTAGGGATTGAATATTCAGCAACCCGAGCTTTATCATTTGTTCATCTATATTATATCTGTTTTTTATTTGTTGAACATCAATTAAATTATTACCCTTAAATGGGTTTGGGAGTTTTTTGTATGTCCTAATTTGGGGAACAGACACAGTCTCTATATGATGATATCTAGGTGAAAGAGTCTCTATGTGATGGGATTTATCTGACCTCAGTGACGTGAGGCAGCTGGCAGACGGTCGGTTTAGCCAGTCTGTCTGCTTTCTGACCTGAGCCACAATTCATGTTTGAGCTCTAAGACTATGTTTCATATTACTAGAGAGAAGAGCAGTGAATCGCCAGGAGGGATGAATACCATTCGGCGAAGTCGAACATAATTAGTGCTGACGTGAATAATCTTAGAGAATTTACGATTAGCATTAGCCAGCACTCTTAAGTTTGCTTTGATGTCAGGCGCTCTGGCTCCCGGCAAACATGTGACTATGGTGGCTTGTGTCTCTATTTTCACGTTCCGTGTAATAGAATTGCCAATAACTAGGGCACATTCAACAGGATTCACAGTGGGTGTTTCAGTGGGGAGTGGGGAGAATCTATTTGTTATGGTAATCGGAACGGAAGAGCTGTGTTTTGTCCCGCGACTACAGCGTCTCACGGTCACCCAGTTGCCCTGCTGCACGGGCTCTACAGCCGGAACCGAACAATGTAGAGAGTTCACCAAGCTAGCATCCAAAGCAGTATCTAAAGCCCTTGCACTCTTACTATCCTCAGTTAAAGTTTAGATGCATGTCTCTAGTTCTGAAATCTTCTCCGTCAGCCTGACTATCTCCCTGCATTTATCACATGAAAAGCCCTCAGGGGCTGATAGAGAAGGCTATACTATACATGTGACACGAAGTGCAAGTGACAATAAGAAGACATGACTCACCGTGTTTGTTGACTGATCCTACTCACCATAGTTGTTTGGACTCGTAAAAGGCGCGAGAGAAAAAATAAATAAAGACGGCAGGCACGGTTAACAGGCTAGTGAATTACTAGCGTGTTGTGCTAGCGATGTCAGGTTAATGTGTGGTGTTGTCAGGTTAATGTGTGGTGATGAGTGAGTTATATTTAACAATGTAAACAAGGAATGATAGTAAATAAAGATTCATAAAAGAAAGCTATACGAAGCATACAGATGCAAACCACTCCGCAGCAAGGCAGACAGGAGCAATCCCAATGTGCTTTGATAAATAGAAACAAACACATTACTAAATAAATTAAAACAATAAAACAGTTCCTGACTCTGTTGCTTTCGGTTGCAAATTGCTGTTCACAGGCCTGCAATACTTTTGGCCGTATTTGTGCGCAAAAACCGTGCCAAAAGTGTAAGCGTGGAAATATGGAAGTCAGAAGAATACAGATCACATTTATTATGCATAAGCATGAAGCTGCAGTTTCACAATACATGCATTACACTTACGAATAACTGTAAAATGCTGCAAATATTTTTTTTTCTTACACTTGAAAGGTGATTTGCACCTTTACAAATCTTCTCTTGCGCATGCAAATTTTATTTACGGTTGCAATCTTATGTACACTTTCACAAACCTTACCCTGCGCATGCAATTCTTTATAACATTATTTTGCCTTCATAGTTGTGTGTTTTCAACAGTTTCAATATGAAAAATAACTTTTATATTGATTCAATGGATTAATTGCATTTTGAAAAAAAAGTCAAATGGGTTGAGTAAAATCTTTAAAAACGTTTTAAACAATGAATAAAAATCACATTCATTTTTAACACACTGTTATTTACACACTGTATTTGTTGTCTTGTGCATACTATAAATCCATTACATTAAAGCTACTGTGTAAGATTTTCTCCCATCTAGCGGTGAAATTGTATATGACTACCAACTGAATATTACTTTCTAGCCCCTCCCATTCCGAGGACGTTTTAACTGCTATGGTGGCCGTATTATTCCAGTCGCGAGTAATCTCCCCCTTGCATTCGTCACGGTGCCACTGAGTGTAAAAGCGCGAAAGGCGAAGCTTGAATTTCCAGGTATGTCCCTCTTTGGCTAATGTATTTTCAAGATGGAGGCGCAACATGGCTTCCTCCATTTGAGCGACTCGCTCGTATGTATTCTGAATGGCAGATTCTATGCTTATGAGAATACTTGATTAGTTGGTGGAAGTAATTACACATGAATGAGCACATATTATTTTGAAAGTGTTTTTTGCTAAGAATCAAATAAAAAAAATTACACAGTGTAGCTTTAATATAATATCTGTGTAAAACTGTTCAAAATAGAAGTGTAAAGAAGATTGAAAACTGATTTGCTCATGACACCTCTTGTATTAGTGTAAGCCCGTTTATCGGTCCAAATGGGGGTTTCCGGTAAGACAGGTGAAGGCATTACTGTCTTTCTGCGTGGCAGAGTAATTTAATTCCATTTAAGCTTTTATCTGACTCCATTTTATATCTGACTCCATTTTATTACAACCTCGAATTCAAGTAAAGCCTGGTTCACACGGCAGGATAATTAGGCTGATTTTAGCCCCGATTCACCCCTTCCGACAATCTTAAGGATGCTCCAATTATCGTAAAATAATCTGATCAGATATTCCTGCCGTGCGTGGTGTGTTAAGACTGCTCTCGTCTGCTCAGAAGGACATCGGGACCGCTCCGATCTCAAATCGGGGATATCCAACATGTTGAATCTTTTTTGGCCCGATTTCTCCTCGTGTGTGTGGTGTCCCCCGGGGACAAACGAGCACGCAGCCTGTGGGCTGTGGCGTGTAGCCAATCAGAAAGCGAGGTGACGAGGCGGCGAGGAAGCACCGGGAAACAAAATCAAAACAGCCGGCGGCATGGCGCACCAGAAAGTCCGGTGGACGTCGGAGATGGAGGACCAACTCGTCGACCAGTGGCAACACCGTGAATGTTTGTACAACGTTTCGTGTAAAGAATATCATAACCGAAATGACAAGGAGAGGAATTGGGCAGAAATTGCTGCTGCACTTGAGATACCAGGTAATGTTTATCTACACTACCCATCGCTAGCATGACGATAACATTCATTCTTATAAATGTCTCGTGTTTTTTCATGTCAGTGGAAGAAGCGAAGACGCGGGCCACAACTTTAAGAACCCAGTTCAGCAAGCTTCTGAAAACTAAACCAAGTGGGACTTTTGAAAAGCCACTAACAAGCAAACAACGATGGCTTATGAAGACACTGATAAGGTCTTCTGAGGAAGCATGTCACCTGGAGATTTGTTGGAGACTATGAAGTCCAATATCCAATGCAGCATTCACCTGTGACTGAAGGTTTACCACAACAAAGTGCAAGGGCATACCAGTCTGAGATATTACCTCCTGACTCTCCACTTTCAAGTTCACATGATTACAGCACTGGAGCAACAGCTGGAGCCACGATTACTCCCAGAATGACTGCTAGCAGACAACCTGACAGACGGTGGCCAACCGCACCACAATTTGAAAGTGATGAAGAGGAGGAGCAGGAGGATGAGGCTTCAATCACAGCTGTTAGACACAGGTTTGAGGTTCAAGACTTAAAACAAGAGAACAGACAACTGCGTAAAGCTCAGCTGGTCCTTAAAGAGGAAATTCTGCAGTTACAAAATCTTTACAAAGGTATGCAAGATTTAATTATACAGCAGCAGTCAGCTTCATTAACTCCACAACCACCACAGCATACAAACCAGACTCCAGTACCATTACCCAGAACCATACATAGACCACCTCAGATAGCAGCACCGAGTCCAGCTCCCCGCACTCCACAACCCACTCCACGCAGAGTTCAAGTACAACCCAGAGGGAGTCCCTTTAAGCCTGGTGCTGACATTTACACCTATAAATCAAGTCCACAGCCTGCCACTGTTCATAATCTGCCATATTCTTCTCCCACGGGGCGGCCTCATTGCACTATATGTCCAGAGACATCCTACAAGGGCCCACAACCGACGATTCCATGTTTCACACGTCGTGACCCTAGCGAGTTCGCTCGTTTAAAACTAGCCCTTGACAATCTACTTCCCTATGATGTGACTGAGCTCTTTAAGTATCAAGTCCTTCTAGATCACTTGAAGTTTGAAGAAGCACGCCTAATTGCTGACTCATTCCTCAATTCCCCTTGGCCATACACAGACACTATGACTGCACTTACTGACAGATTTGGAAGACCTCACCAACTGGCCCTAACTAAAATAGCAGCAGTCATGGATGCCCCTGATGTTCAGCCTGGAGATTTGGCCAGTTTTGATAGGTTTGCCCTTCAAATCCAAGCTCTTGTGGGTCTCCTGAGGACATTGGGTCCTGAAGGTAATGAGGAGTTACAGTGTGGGTCACATGTAGTCCGTCTGCTCACTAAACTCCCTCCAGATTTACGTGCATCATTCAGACGACACATGCCTTATCAATCTGGTGTAGTTTACACTTTACTGGACCTGGCTGAGTGGCTCAAGTTTGAATCCTGGTGCCAAGACTGTGATGATTTAAATTCAAGAAAGGAGCAAAGACGTAAAACAACGCAGCAAAGATCAGGCTCTGTAGTTAAGTCCAGATTTGCCTCTGTTCTTCATGGAGCTGATCAAACCCCTAACACAGCTACACAGGTACTGTCATTCATGTCAGTGGAAGAAGCGAAGACGCGGGCCACAACTTTAAGAACCCAGTTCAGCAAGCTTCTGAAAACTAAACCAAGTGGGACTTTTGAAAAGCCACTAACAAGCAAACAACGATGGCTTATGAAGACACTGATAAGGTCTTCTGAGGAAGCATGTCACCCAACGTGCCATTGAAAGCAGCGTATGTAGCCTAATTGTTGACTGTTCATCAATATTTAAGTTTTATGTCTAAAAATCCATTCATATATTTTTATATAGCTGCCTCAATCAATTAAAGATGGCCTGGCTGCAGAGAGGAACCCCTTGAATGATCCAGATGACGACGTCTCTCTGATGTCTGACGAAACATCTGCTGAGGAACCATCTATTCTGCAGAATGATGACGACCTTTCCCCTCCTGTACCTCGTACACCTACTGCGAAGAGCCTAAAGAAAAGCCAATCTGCTGATGCCATTGAAATGGAAAAATTGAAAATTTTACAGCAGATGTCAACTGCTTTTAAGGCTGGTAGAAGCAAACCTATTGCTGATAGTGACAGCAACTTTGGAGCACAAGTAGCTGAGGAGTTGAGGTCAATCAAAAACACTGTGGTAAAGACAAGACTAAAGAGAAAAATAATGAATGATTTATATGAGGCTCAGGAGAATGATGCACAGGCATCTAACTCATACCAGCTGCTGTACCCTCCTCTGTACATATGCCCAACACACAACCAACCCCTCTACACACATACAACTCCACAAGAACCACCTCACCACATGCCTCTACCCATAGGTACACAACTGCTACCGAATCAGTACCAGCTTCAAAATAATGAGATGCATAGCTACAGGAGAATGCTAGAAGTCGATGAGTGAATGCAGATTTAAGGGTAGATTGTCAGTCATGGTTCTCAAGGTTTACTACAACTACCTCTGTTTTTTGTGGTTAATCAGAAAAACAATGCATGTGTGTGTTTTCAAATGCATCTTCAGTTATAATTGTGTACATCCTTTATTGATGTCTTTGTTTTATTTATATATCGGCCTTTTTGTTATATCAAGGCCTTAAGTTGTATTTTACCACAGTTGTGGGAGTCTCCGCTATGGTTTCAAATGCTTAACCATTTCACCGTAAGTGACATGAACAAATGTTCTATTGGATTGCTTATATCCTGAAGTGAATAATAAACAGTTATTTATTTTTCCAAGCAGACTGTTTGTTTTTTGTTTTCAATTTTGACCTCTACCCAATTGTTGTGAATTAACTTCAAGATTGAATTCTGTAATTTCATAGTAATACTACAAGTACAAAAAGTAACAAAATTATTTCATTAAATATGACGATGCTAAACCATTTGGTTATGCAGGCAGTTTAATTTGTTGCTCAGGGAATTTCAGGTGGCACTAAATATCAAAATATTAATGTTGAATACAAACAAAGTTGTGAATATACAATTTTGTAAACCTTAAAATATTGCAAAGTTAAGGCAGTTCAGTGTCAATTTCTTATTCATGTTCCATTTCCAGACACTTACAATTTGTAACTCATACTGAAGAAACAAGTAAAAAATGCTGTATTTGTAGAACTATACATTTGTCAATGCAAAAAAGGGAAAAAGAATTACTGAATATGACATGTTTGAGCCTAAATGTAGTTGTCCTGCCAGGAAACCTTGCCTGCAGATGAAACGAAGTAGCTCTTCAGCTTGTCTCGTATTTGTTTGGCAGCCATGGAGCTGTTGCAGGGTTTTCCAGGTTGAAGAGGGAGCATGGCTCCCAGACCATCTTGTCTCCAGGTACCCTTCACAAATCTGTGGTCACCGTCTTCTGAGTCAATCAGGGCTGGAGGTGCATATGTGTCAGACCGAATTCCACACAAATAATTGTGGAGACACACACAAGCTAAGGCCACCTTCTGTACCTTGTCTGCGTTGAGCATTATGGTGGTGTGGAGTACTCTCCACCTGTTTGCAAGTATTCTGAATCCATTTTCCACAACTCTGCGTCCTCGAGAAAGCCTGTAGTTAAAAACTCTCTGCTGATAGTCCATCTGACGAAATGAGTATGGCTTCATGAGGTCTGTGTGCAAAGGATAAGCATCATCGCCCAGGAACACAAAGGGTGCTTGTATGTCTGATTGTGGAAGTGGTTTTGCTGCAGGGATATTAAGAAGGCCCTGGTCCAGTGCTTTCTTGAAATCTGACTCATTAAACACTGCATCTGATGCTCTTCCCTGTGCTCCCACACTGACATACAGAAACTGGTACTTGGCATCAACAAGAGCCATCATTAACACAGAAAACCGCCCTTTGTAATTACGGAAGATACTTCCACTATGAGCTGGGGGCAAAATGTTTATATGTTTCCCATCTAGGGCACCAAGGCAATGGGGGAACTGCCACTTTTGATGAAAATCTTGTGCTATGTCCAGCCATTCCTCCTCTGTAGTTGGTGTCTGAAATGACAGATTTATGCATCAGGGCAAAGACTTTGTCGGCCCGGCCCGACACATTAACTGTAATTATGAGCCCGAGCCCAATTTAAACCCGACCATTTTTTAATACGTGGGCCATTATAACCAGAAGTGGCGCCAGGGAAGTTGAGATGAAGCAAAGATGAAGTTGACGATCGCCATATCCGTAGTGAATGCTGTTAAGGAGATCTAACCAATCAGCGACGAACTTATTGGTGACGTCGGCAAAGGACGTTAGGTGGCGAGTTAGAAACTTCCTGAACAGTTAGCAAGCAGAGTTAAGAGAAGAACACGCCTCGTATCTTCCATCTTCCTGTATCTTAACCTTCAGAGTTTACCTTCTGTGTGTGCGTTCTTGACAAAATACCACACATATACACACTAATACAAAGTAAAGATGAGAAGATTCTGAATCCTGTGATGTGTTTTGATTGACACCCTGAGGCGAGCACAATCACCTAATCAGCACATTAGTCAAAACTCCTTTACATAGTGGTCCTTCGAGCCGGATGTGTGCTTACCACGGAGACAGGATGTCAGAGCAGCCTTTCCACCAGAGTGTGCGCCCACGACATACAACCCAGCCTCCAGTTTATCTCAGAGACTATGAAGTCCAATATCCAATGCAGCATTCACCTGTGACTGAAGGTTTACCACAACAAAGTGCAAGGGCATACCAGTCTGAGATATTACCTCCTGACTCTCCACTTTCAAGTTCACATGATTACAGCACTGGAGCAACAGCTGGAGCCACGATTACTCCCAGAATGACTGCTAGCAGACAACCTGACAGACGGTGGCCAACCGCACCACAATTTGAAAGTGATGAAGAGGAGGAGCAGGAGGATGAGGCTTCAATCACAGCTGTTAGACACAGGTTTGAGGTTCAAGACTTAAAACAAGAGAACAGACAACTGCGTAAAGCTCAGCTGGTCCTTAAAGAGGAAATTCTGCAGTTACAAAATCTTTACAAAGGTATGCAAGATTTAATTATACAGACATTAACTAATTATACATTAACTCCACAACCACCACAGCATACAAACCAGACTCCAGTACCATTACCCAGAACCATACATAGACCACCTCAGATAGCAGCACCGAGTCCAGCTCCCCGCACTCCACAACCCACTCCATGCAGAGTTCAAGTACAACCCAGAGGGAGTCCCTTTAAGCCTGGTGCTGACATTTACACCTATAAATCAAGTCCACAGCCTGCCACTGTTCATAATCTGCCATATTCTTCTCCCACGGGGCGGCCTCATTGCACTATATGTCCAGAGACATCCTACAAGGGCCCACAACCGACGATTCCATGTTTCGCACGTCGTGACCCTAGCGAGTTCGCTCGTTTAAAACTAGCCCTTGACAATCTACTTCCCTATGATGTGACTGAGCTCTTTAAGTATCAAGTCCTTCTAGATCACTTGAAGTTTGAAGAAGCACGCCTAATTGCTGACTCATTCCTCAATTCCCCTTGGCCATACACAGACACTATGACTGCACTTACTGACAGATTTGGAAGACCTCACCAACTGGCCCTAACTAAAATAGCAGCAGTCATGGATGCCCCTGATGTTCAGCCTGGAGATTTGGCCAGTTTTGATAGGTTTGCCCTTCAAATCCAAGCTCTTGTGGGTCTCCTGAGGACATTGGGTCCTGAAGGTAATGAGGAGTTACAGTGTGGGTCACATGTAGTCCGTCTGCTCACTAAACTCCCTCCAGATTTACGTGCATCATTCAGACGACACATGCCTTATCAATCTGGTGTAGTTTACACTTTACTGGACCTGGCTGAGTGGCTCAAGTTTGAATCCTGGTGCCAAGACTGTGATGATTTAAATTCAAGAAAGGAGCAAAGACGTAAAACAACGCAGCAAAGATCAGGCTCTGTAGTTAAGTCCAGATTTGCCTCTGTTCTTCATGGAGCTGATCAAACCCCTAACACAGCTACACAGGTACTGTCATCCTTCAAGCCAACCAAGACAGCACAGAGACCTGAACAAAGCAAAGTGTTGTGCCCATACTGTGACAGTGCAGAGCATTTCCTAAGCCAGTGTCCCACCTTCCAGAAATTCAGTAAAGAGGAGATGATAAAATGGATTAAAGACAACAACCGTTGCTGGAAATGTGGACGGTCACATTTAGCTAAAAATTGCACGCTGAGAAAGCCCTGCGCCTGTGTAATGGGAAACACCTTCAAATCCTTCACGAAGTTAACGACCGGTCTCAGACAGAGGGTACCTGCCTAGTGAGTTCCACAAATGAGTCCCTGTACCTGGACAGGCCTGAAAGTTCCAAACATGTTCTGCTGAAAGTGGTTCCTGTTGTCTTACAACACAAGAATCAAACCATAAACACCTATGCAATACTTGACGATGGATCCGAAAGAACCATGCTACTTCCAGCTGCAGCTCAGAAACTAGGGCTTAAGGGACAGACTGAGGACCTTGCATTAAGAACAATTCGACAAGATGTCAAGAAACTTCATGGGGCCTCCGTTTCCTTTAACGTACGCTCGATGTCACAGCCAGAAAAGAGCTACCAAATCCAAAACGCATTTACCTCTGAGCACTTAAGTTTGGCCGAGCACTCTTACCCCACTAAAATGCTCCAGCAGAAATACTGGCACCTTAAAGGCATCCCGTTGCAGCCCATTCTCAAAGCACATCCCCTCCTTCTAATAGGTGCAGATCATCCTCATCTGATTACCCCTATTGAGCCGGTTCGCCTTGGCCCACCTGGAGGTCCAGCGGCAATTAGAACTAGACTGGGTTGGGTGTTACAAGGACCAACACGCCTTCTACAGCAACAGTTTCAGCCTCAGCAATGCCTGCACCTCTCCGTCACTCCTCAAATGGAAGAACTTTTCCGGAATGTTGAGAGACTTTGGCAAGGAGATACCATTCCCCACAAGAATGAAAGACTGGTCACACAATCCAAACAAGATAAGAAAGCAATGGACTTGCTACAAGTTAAAACCACCAGAGTGATGGTAGATGGAGTGATGCGCTATGCCACACCCCTGTTGCGCAAGGCTGACATGCCTCACCTCAATGCCTCCAAAGACTCTGTCATGCCCAACCTGAGAAACACAGAGCGGCGATTAACTAAAGACCCTGTAAAGGCATCTGCATACAAAGAAGAGATCAAAAGGCTTGAGGAAAGCAATTATGTGGTTAAACTTAAAACAGACTCCGTGATTGATGAGGAAGAATCATGGTTTATTCCCCATCACATGGTTCATCATAATGGCAAAAACAGAGTGGTGTTCAACTGCTCCTTTGAATACAAGGGCCATAACCTCAACAACCACCTCCTTACCGGACCTGCACTAGGTCCTTCCCTTTTGGGGGTCCTGTTGCGTTTCAGGGAGCATACTGTCGCGGTGAGTGGAGACATAAAAGGTATGTTTCATCAGGTCCGCCTACTGCCTGAAGACAGAAACCTACTGCGCTTTGTCTGGCGTGATCTTGAAACAAATAACCCCCCCCCCAACATTTATGAGTGGCAAGTGCTTCCCTTTGGCACAACTTGCAGCCCTTGCTGTGCTATCTATGCCTTACAGCGTCATGCTTTAGATAACACCAAGCCGAATGACTCCCTCAGATCAGCAGTCGAAAGGAACTTTTACGTAGACAACTGCCTAAAGAGCGTAATGTTCCCAGATGAGGCCAAACAATTAGTGGATGGCTTACGAGAACTTCTTGCCAGTGGTGGCTTTGAGATCCGTCAATGGGCTGCCAACATGCCAGATGTCATTGATCACCTACCTAAAGAGGCTCGTTCAGACAGCACTGAGCTTTGGCTGTCACATGACAAAGTTGAACCACAAGAATCCACTCTTGGATTGAGATGGAACTATGACTCAGACATCCTTGGATATAAACACCGCCCGGTACCAGAAACCACACCCACTATGTGCCACATTTATAAGGTGACAGCAAGCCAGTATGATCCTCTGGGATATATTCTCCCTTTCACCACCCGTGCAAAAATCCTGATCCAACAGCTATGGAACAAACAAAGAGATTGGGATGACCCCATGTTGCCAACAGACCTATTGAAAGCCTGGAACGGGTGGGAGAATGAGCTCCCCTGTCTTTCTGAGGTTACCATTCCACGGTGCTATGTCTCAGCAGATATGGACCAACCCAGTGTTAAACGACAAATTCATATCTTCTGTGATGCCTCAGAACAGGCATACGGCTCTGTGTCATACCTGAGAACTGAGGACAAAGAAGGCCGAATTCAGCTTGCATTCTTGATGGCCAGATCCAAAGTTGCCCCCAAACGGAAACAAACTATCCCTAGACTAGAGCTGTGTGCAGCACTTATTGGTGTTCAAATGGCAAAGCTGCTAGAAACCGAACTTACAATAGAAATAAGCCAAGTGGTCTTGTGGTCTGTTTCCACCACAGTCCTTTCCTGGTTGAAATCAGAGTCTTGTAGCTTTAAAGTCTTTGTAGGGACTAGGATTTCAGAGATCCAGGACCTTGCTGATCAGCATGAATGGCGATACGTAGATTCTCTCCGAAACCCTGCAGATGACCTCACAAGGGGTCGCAGCCTAAAAGAACTTGCGTCACCAAATAGATGGAGTCAAGGCCCACCATTCTTACTACAGGTTGAATCAGAGTGGCCAGCTATGCCAGTTCTTAAACCTCCTGAGGATGAAATGGAAAAGAGAAAGAGTGTATTCTGCGGTGTCACCAGAGTATCAAACCCCTTGAACCCCAGTGAGTATAGTACATGGAAGGACCTTGTTGAAGCCACAGTCCAGCACAGTCAAAGTGACCCAAACCAACCCAGTACATCTACGGCTAAAGACTACATGAAGGCAGAATGCCTCATCTTCCAGAATATCCAACGTGACAGTTTTTCAGAGGAATATGAACGATTGAAAGCTGGTAAGCCTGTATCCACTATGAGCCGCTTACTCACTTTATCACCAGAGTTTGATGAAGCCAGTCAGCTTATACGAGTTGGAGGACGTCTACGTCGTGCTGAAGGTCTAGAACTCCAGACAATTCACCCAATAGTTCTGGATCCTCACCATCCAGCAACCAAACTGCTCATACAGGACTATGACAGTAAGCTCTGTCACCCAGGAACAGAACGGGTATTTGCTGAAATGAGGAGAAATGTGTGGATATTGAGAGGTCGTGAAGCAATTCGCAAATTCCAGCACAACTGCATAGAATGTCGCAAGTGGAAGGCCAAAGCTGAGGTCCCTAAAATGGCTGATCTACCCCCAGCCCGTCTAAGACTTCACAAACCTCCTTTCTACAGCACTGGGATGGACTGTTTTGGTCCCTTCCAAATAAAAGTAGGACGACGCTGTGAAAAAAGATGGGGTATAATATTCAAGTGTTTGACCACTAGATGTGTACACATTGAGCTCCTCACATCTATAGACACAGATTCCTTCCTTATGTCTCTGAGGAGATTTATTGCACGTCGAGGCACCCCATCTGAACTGCTTTCTGACCAGGGCACTAATTTCCAGGGTGGAGAGAGAGAATTAAGAGAAGCTTTAACAAACTGTAGCCCAGAGCTTCAACAACATCTTGCCAAACAAAAAATCACCTTCCTCTTCAACCCTCCTAGTGCTCCCCACTTTGGTGGCATCTGGGAGAGAGAAATCCGATCCCTCAAAAATGCCCTCCGTACAGTAGTAGGTTCACAAACAGTGACAGAGGAAGTGCTTCAAACAGTGCTTATTGAGATAGAGGGAATTCTCAATAGCAAGCCCCTAGGATATGTCTCCTCCAATGTAGCTGACCTGGATCCAGTCACCCCAAATCTCCTGCTCATGGGGCGGCCAGACAGCTCTCTACCTCAAGTGATGTACCCCGCTACTGAGCTCATAGGACGATGTAGATGGAGACAGAGTCAAGTCCTCACTGATCATTTCTGGTCAAGCTTTATGAGACACTACTTGCCTAACCTTCAGTTACGACAGAAATGACATGCAGAAACTAAACCCATTACCGTTGGATCTGTTGCAATGTTGGTTGACCCTCAGTTACCCCGTGCCCTCTGGTTAATTGGGAGAGTAGTTAGGACATTCCCTGGGGCGGATGGACATGTAAGGTCTGTAGAAATCAACGTTAAAGGTCCCGTTCTTCGTGATCCCATGTTTCAAACTTTAGTTAGTGTGTAATGTTGCTGTTAGAGCATAAATAATATCTGTAAAATTATAAAGCTCAAAGTTCAATGCCAAGCAAGATATTTTATTTAACAGAAGTCGCCTACATCGAACGGCCCGTTTGGACTACATCCCTCTACTTCCTTCTTTAATGACGTCAGTAGAACAGTTTTTTGACTAACCTCCGCCCACAGGAATGCTCCCTCAACTCTACCGAAATTCGTTTATGTACTTGCGCACTTCTTATAACTTACTGTGTTTACTCAGCTCTTACGGTGATTTTCTGAAGTAAAACTGACGCTTCATCTTTTGTGTGATGTACAATAAACTTTATTAAACTCATCAGTATGTTTGATCATCATTCGGACCTGGTCCGAAACAGCAGACTGTAGGCTATTAATAAATAATGGATACATACAAGAAGATGACAAATACGTTATAATAACCGTAATTAAACTACTAAACAATACCTGTTCCATCTCTATACAGCACTCTGACTCTGTAGGCATTATTGTCCGACTCGAAATGAACACAGTTACTGAGAGTTTCTGATATTATCATCATTCCGTGAGATGAAATTGTCCTGAGAGACTGAGAGCGAGCTCATAAAGCTCCGCCCCCTGGGTCGTCCAGCGGCAGCTTATTTGCATTTAAAGGGCACACACTAAAACAGCGTGTTTTTCTGAGCCCCAAAAAATGACAATTTAAACATGCTGTAAAAAATTATCTGTTGGGTATTTTGAGCTGAAACTCCACATACACACTCTGGGGACATCAGAGACTTATTTTACATCTTGTGAAAAGGGGCATAATACGGGACCTTTAAAGGCAGGTTATATACGCGACCTGTTGCCCGTCTCATTCCTTTACCAGAGATTACTGACACTAAGTAACAAATATGCCCCTGCATATTTGGGGACGGCGATGTTAAGGAGATCTAACCAATCAGCGACGAACTTATTGGTGACGTCGGCAAAGGACGTTAGGTGGCGAGTTAGAAACTTCCTGAACAGTTAGCAAGCAGAGTTAAGAGAAGAACACGCCTCGTATCTTCCATCTTCCTGTATCTTAACCTTCAGAGTTTACCTTCTGTTTGTGCGTTCTTGACAAAATACCACACATATACACACTAATACAAAGTAAAGATGAGAAGATTCTGAATCCTGTGATGTGTTTTGATTGACACCCTGAGGCGAGCACAAGCACCTAATCAGCACATTAGTCAAAACTCCTTTACAAATGCGCATATATGGAGAAAGTGGAGAGTGTTGCCTATTTCTTTTCGTTTTGAATTGTTTCGTTTAAAGACATTTCAAGCTTTCTTTAGATATATTTCTTAATATTCTCTGTGAGGCATACACTTAGTTTCGGTTAATTTATGATGAGATGCGCTCCAGTTAACCTGCAGTGCAAGTGACCGGGGCACGCCGGTGCTTCCATGATTATAGCCTATGTCTGCTATATTTGCTTCATATTTATTAAATACATGCAATTCGTTGATGAAAAATGTATTAAAATTAATATACAATTTATACAAAACGAAATTCACTTTAAAGAAAGGCTTTCTACAAAACAAAACTTAATGAAGTGGTCAAAATAATGTCTGACCCACTCCAAGTCTCCCGATATACTGCACATCCTATCTTACTCGTGCTGTTCACTTTTCATATTCAACATAGATGGAAAAAAAACAAAACATTATAATATTTTAACAAATATGAAACTAAATGAGCTTATTTAATGGCTACAACACATATAGTAGGCCTACAGAATCTCTGTACAAATTTCTGCACATTCATTTACTGCTTCTGAATTTTGCACACATAAGTTGAAAGGCATTTGTTTGTGCATAGTAAAACATATCTGCAACATTTATCAAGTTCACGGATAATTGTGCGTGCATTTATTAATTATTATCTTAATGAATAATGCAACAAGGACAAATCATGTAAACTGCCTTGTTTGTTTATTCAGAATGAAATGGATCGCAAATGGATCCGAATGAAGAAACGTAAAAAAAAAACGTGAACAATGATGAACACAGAAAATGAACAAGAATGAACTTTGGATGGCCTAGGAGGAGTAGGCCTAGTAGGCTACATCTCTAATTTAATTCAACAAGGTTTTAGAATATAGAATATTTTTTAAACAAAATAAATATTTTTAAAGTTTATTATCCAGGGCCCGGTGTGATGCGTGCGAGTGGAGGAGACGCTGAGCATGACACGTGACGTGTTGCATTTTGTAACACAAGTGCTGGATCAAGGGCCCGGCCCGGGTCGGGTCAAGTTCGGGCTCGGGCAGAGAATCTAAGCTCTGATTTATCTGATCCTGTCCATTAGCTTTGATCCATGTACGGCTTTTCAGAATGTCACCAAGTACAAATATTTATGTAATTTTTCAGCGCGAAAAGCTAGCTAGCTGGGAACAATGAAAAGGGTCCAGAGCAGCAAATGCAGTGAATGAAGTTCATGTTCTTATGATTTATTTTTATGAATAAAAATGTTTCAAAACATCCCCCCCTCTGTTTTTTTCACAAATCGCACCCTGCATGTATGTATGTATGTATGTAGCAGTCTCACCTCAATTCATTGACAGTTTAGCAGCATCCCTCCACCACACTTCTAGTCCTAACCACTTACATACGGGGGGAGTACTCTGGGTTCGGGCCGAGCTCGGAGTCCTTCCCCCGGACAGCACGCCAAATACACATTAAACTTTACTCCCTCTAATTGTATGTAAGTGCGAACTTGTAAAAGGCAATCGGTTTGCATGGTTTTAACAAGTAAATTGGATTGCTTTTGAAATAAAGTAAACTCCAAATTCCGTAATTCCAAGTTGTATGCAGAAACCATCAGAGTTAACACAACTTGCATAAATGAGTAGTTAGGAATACTCAAAAAGTGTATTTTACTTGAAATGATTTAGTTGTTAAAAATAGTAATTCTGAGTAGTCTATAGTAAGACAAGTACATCTAAAGTAAATGATCAAGTATACTATTAGTTTTAAGTTACTGGAACTCTCTTGTAAGTGTACTCTACTAGACAGGCACTTGTTAGTACTACATACTATTACTATTTCACTTTACTCGTTTGGTTTTTTTTTTTCAAGGCAATCAGTTTGCATGCTTTTTTTAAGTAAGGTTTACTAATTGGATTTTATGCATTGTATGTACAACACCGGCCAAAGCCAATAAGGAACTCTGTTGTTGTTAACACCCAATGAACCGCAAGCACATGCTAAACGCATGGCCAAATCTCTGCTTGTTCTCATGTCAATACATTTGAATATGAAAAGTTTTTTTGGCTCAGGGCTGATGAGATGCACATTCGCTGTTTCTCTTTTTTCTTTGTTAGATTTCAAATGCCTTTTTTATTTCATTTAGTCTCTTTAAAGACTATATGAAAGCAAAGTGGCCATTTTAGCTGATTTGCAAGATGTGATGGATTTAATTTTTAATTTGTAAAGCGTTTTCATGGTAAATGCATTTGTGAATCACATTGTAACCGCATGGCAATTCTATGCTCCTGTAGGTCTACCTGTGTGTTTTTTTCATTTAGAGCATCACATAAGTGGAATTCTGTACCACACGCAATTAGAGAATGCTCATTGTTTAACTCATTTAAGCAAAATTAAAGGGGTCATATAATGTCATTTTTGTACAAGCTAATATGATTCTTTAGGGTCTAAATTAAAAGTTTGTAATATACTTTAATTAAAAATTCTCATTAGTATTGTAAGAAAACACTAATTTTACCTGGTCAAAAACAGCTCTGTTTTCAGCACGCCGTTTCAGTGCATGTGTCTTTAAATGATAATGAGCTTTGCTCACCCCGCCCCTCTGTTCTGTGCGTACACCGTTTAAAATAATAATACAAAAACCATAACGCGTTGTTCATTATAAACGTGGGATTATGAATTATATTGAGAACGTCGTACATAGAAAACATGCCATAATGTACCCTGAGTGTAAAAATTGCCACATTCATCAAAAGCGTGCAAGCTATTTGCAAAGATTAATATAAAGATTAATATAAAGGTCAATAAAACGTTACACTCACTTGTTCTTCTGGAGGTTCAGCAGGAACACGAATAGTTGGTACTGATCCTTTTTTCTGGAGCAGCTTCTTAGCAAAAACAGCTTTATACTGACCCTCATTTGTAAAGCAGTCTCGAGTCTGGTGAAATGATTCGCGCAAACATGACAGCATTGACGTTGATCGTGGGGAATATTCCCTTCGAAAACAAACTCAGCCACTGCGTCTTCAGCTGTACGGATTTAGAAACATCATCAATATGACTGCTGTGTTCGTTATTACACCCAAGAACAGAACACCACAATCGTTAGACGCCATTCTACTCAGCACTCCAGCTATCAACAATGAACGCGCCGGTCGGCGTGTGCTATGATTGACAGCTCGCTCACGAGGGCGCGAGGGCGGGTCTGTGTTTGAAACGCTGCTGTCAATCAGCCATCGTGGGAGGGGCGTCGATATTGTGACGTCACAATATCGAACAGCTTGATTTGAGACAGGAGGAAACATAAGAAGATTAAAAAAAAAACACTGGATGGATTTTTATCATTTTATGATGGTTGTGTACAGGCACTGCCAACACACATTTCAGTACAATCAACTTGTAAAAGTGCATGTACCATTATATGACCCCTTTAAGAAATGGCTTCTACATAATCAACAATGTGAACATTAATGCTGCTTTTATTATTATTATTATTAATAATCATTTCATTATAATAAGTATTATTTAACTCATAACTATATATTTTACACACACACACACACATACACACATACATACATACATACAGTCAGTGGTGGTCAGAATTAATGGCACCCCTGGTAAATATGATAAAAAATGGCTGTAAAAAATAAATCTTCATTGTTTATCCTTTTGATCTTTCATTCAAAAAATTTGCAAAAATCAAACCTTTCATTGAAGTAAAATAATTGAAAGTGGGGGGTAAATCACATTATAAAATTAATGGTTTTCTCCAAAACACGTCAGCCACAATTGTTATTATTTGCACCCTGCACCCTGTTACAATTGCACCCTGTTATTAAATACTTTTTGCAATCTCATTTTGCCAAGATAACAGATCTGAGTGTTCTTCTATAATGCCTGATGAGTTTGGAGAATAACTGACAAGAGATCAGAGACCATTCCTCCATGCAGAATCTCTCCAGATCCTTCAGATTCACAAGTTCATGTTGGTGCTTCTTCTCTTCAGTTCATCCCACTCATTTTATATAGGGTTCAGTTTAGGGGACTGGGACGGTCATGGCAGAAGCTTCATTTTGTGCTCAGTTACCCATTTTTGTGTTGATTTTGATGTTTGTTTTGGACCGTTGTCCTGATGAAAGATCCAACCACGGCCCATTATAAGATTTCTAGCAGAAGGCGTCAGGTTTTGATTTTTTATCTGTTGGTATTTGCTAGAATCCATAATACCATGTATCTGAACAAGAAGTCCAGGACCTCCAGCAAATAAATAGGCCCACAACATATAAGATCCAGCAGTATATTTAACCGTAGGCATGGGGTACTTTTTATCCCTGTTTGCACCAAACACATCTGCTGGGTTTGCTGCCAAAAAGCCCTATTTTTGTTTCATCTGACCACAGAATCCGGTCCCTTTTGAAGATCCAGTCGTGTCTGACAACTGAATATGCTGGAGTTTGTTTTTGGAGGAGCGAGGAGGATTTTTCTTGAAACCCTCCCAAACAACATGTGGGGATGTAGGGGTTGTTTGATAATTATTTTTTTTTAGGCTTTCTGACCCCAAGACTCAAGTAATCTCTGCAATTCTCCATCTATGATCCTTGGAGAGTCTTTGGCCACTCAAACTTTCCTCCTCACCGTGCATTAAGACAATATAGACACACGTCCTCTTCCTGACAGATTCGTAAAATCTTTAGTTGATTGGAACTTCTTAATTATTGCCCTGATGGTCAAAATGGGGATTTTCAATTCTTTAGCTATTTTCTTACAGTCACTTTCTATTTTGTGACGCTCAACAATGCACATCAGAACTATATTCTTTGGTTTTACTCATTGTGATGGATGAGTAAGGGAATTTGGCCTTTGTGTATTCGTCATATTTAAACTCCTGTGAAACAAGAAGTCATAGCTGGACAATTTCATGTTCCTAGTCACCCTGGTGTGCTAAATAAAGTTAAATATTAATGGGAATATACTTCAGAGATATTTTACTCATAAAAAATTCTAGGGGTGCCAATAATTCCGAATTTTTTGAATGAAAGATCAAAAGGATAAACAATGCAGGTTTATTTTTTTACAACCATTTTTGATCATATTTACCAGGGGTGCCATTAATTCTGACCACCACTGTGTATATATATATATATATATATATATATATATATATATATATATATATATATATATATATAAGCTGGACAGTGACTCTCTTCTAGAGCTGCTGTACAGACCAAACAATCTTTGTATTTATTTCCTGTTATCACTGTAAAGCTGCTTTGAAACAATCTGCATTGTATAAAGCGCTATATAAATGAAAGTGACTTGACACACCATTTGTACTTTGTGTATTTTGTTTTTTGTTTTCCTGAGTTGAGTTTGTCGTCATGATTGTTAATTTGAATTAATCATTCAGTTAAGGTGTGTCCTTAATTATCCTTGTTTTGTCGGTGTTCTTAAGTTTCTTTGTTTCTGTTCATTGCTGTTGGGTCTTGTATATGGTTAGGTTGTGTTGGATTGGTGTTCTCTATCTGTGGATATACCTTTGGATTTATTAAAGACTGCCTGTTTCCCTTCATCTTCGTGTTCCTGTGTGTTTACAACACAGCGCTGTGACATTAGAGATGTCAGTCAATATAAAATTACTTATTACTGATGATATACCATATCAAGTTTAATTTATTGTCATTATCCATCATCCAACTGGATGCTGCACACTGGTGGTGGTTGAGGAGAGATCCCCTGATATGATTGTAAAGCGCTTTGGGTGTACAGTGGTACATGTGAAAGCGCTGTATAAATGCCTCATTCATTCATTCATTCATTAGTTAATCATAAACTAATAATGAGCAATACTTTTACAGTAATTAGCTCAGTTACTGTTCATTTTTACAGTAGAGAGTTTCTTACTTTTCAAGTTCTATAATTTTGATGTTATGAACAAACATGAATCAACAATGAACAATAGAATATTTATAAAATAACATTATAATTATGCTAATAAATGCTCTAAAAAAACTTGCTCACTGTTAGCTCCTGAAAGCTAATGCATCAACTAATATTAACAACCTTATTTTTTTGTAGATTGAATGCAATACTTTATTAGCTGCTTTTGAATTAATAAATCAATTGATAAACACACACACACACACACCTCCAGCAACCCATGACATTGCTGACTGGTCACGTTTATATGCGTGACTCCATTAAAAACACTGTACCTGAACAGGTGAGTAACAAAGGGTAAACTAAAGTGAAAATATCAAAACACAATGTTTTGTAGGACACAGGACAAGCATTCTTGTCATTATGATGTTTAAGGTATTACCAACCCTTGGGCGTTAGTCATCATGTGGAAATGCATTCATCAGTTTCCATTAATACTTCTCAGATGATAACCTGAATAGCACTCAAAACTAGAGCTCAGACACAGCTCTGCCACGAACACAAGTTCCCAAATATTTTATTCCAGCAAGGTCCATGTAATGTAATGCAATTGGGGATTAGAAAGATTGTACTCTTCGCTATCCAGCCAGTCGTGACAGACAGGACTGAGTTTTTCTTTTTGCAGTGATTTGGAGTGAATTGAAGTGTTCTTCCTGTTGTCTTGATACCACACGTCATATATTGTATAATGACCAACCACAGTTTGTTTTGGTTTTATGTGCCATTTAGGCAAGGGTAAATCCGACTGCACAATTTTAGACCGATGTGAGGAAAAAGGTAATGGTGAGGTTAGTCTTCATAAAATGAGTATTAATTGTCATGAAATATGTGAAGGGGTAGGCCTACAACGGGGCGCACCAGAGTAAAAGGCCTTTTTGATTTTATTTTCCGCTAAACCACTAGATGGCACAAAAACTTGCTGCAGCACTTTCCAAAACATCCGCTTTTTAAGATGCATTTAGAAATCAATGGCAGCAGCACAAAGTTCTATGCTAATTTGATCTAATATTTTATGTTTTTTAACATATGCAGATGCAGAGATATCCATTATTTGCCATTTCTTAATTCTAATGAAAATGTTAGATATGTAATATTTGGTAGGCTACTGAAGCTGTGCAAATAAAATATAGAAAGCAGTTAGTAATTTTTTTTCAGACCAGCTTGCCCTATAGTGGACACTCATGACCGTGCGTGCGTGTAACGTATGTGTACTTACTACTTATGTCACTTTTGGGTACATTCACCAGGATACACACCAGTAAACTGAGGACCACCTTAAAAATGTAGGACATTTTGCATGTCCTCATTTGTTTGACTATATAATGGCATTCAGCATGCTCTAAAATGGTGTCTGGACTTGTCCCAAAAAATCACTTTTAAATGAAATTTAAATCTGTCAATGTGGGTGTGATGATTTATACATCTGCGTTTATTCAATAAAAATATACAAGTCACAAAAAGATGTGTGAAAACAGGCAAAATCGCTTGCTTTTTATGACAACTATTAGTGTTCTTCAATGTGGGCCTCTGACGAGAGTTCACGGGAGCGCCAGGACGCATGCGCGAGAACTGAGATTACGGCGTTCTTCTTCTTCTACTTCTTGTTACTGGCTGCTCACTCCTTGGGAGTATTACCGCCATCTACTGTACAAGATGACGTCCCGACATTGCCGGAAGCGCAAAACGGTCTGTTTATAAGCAGAGGAAGACGCGCACTGTATGTAAGCTATTGAATTCGACACTTATTGTGATTTAGGTCTCGATGATGTCGGGACCAGAGTCCTGCACGGGTCCGATTTTGTAAATCCGCACCCGCCCGTACCCGCAGTGCTTCAAACCGCAGCCGACCCGTTATCCGTCAACAGCACTAATTAAAATCCGCACCCGACCCGACCCGCTTAAAATAGAACCGACACCCGACCCGCACCCGAAATAAAATCATTTTAGCCAATCACATTATAGACACAATTACAATTATTGCCAGGTCATACAGAAGTTATAACCACAATTAACACAAGGACAACTTCAGCCGAAGCTGTCAAAAGGCTAACGTTACCACAAAACTGAGTAACCTAACAGACGGCTACAACACTATATCTGCCACGCAGTTTCGTCTACCCTACATCAGACAAATTTGGGTTCAAACACGCCTTGCACTCCACACATACTTAACAGTGTTACATTTGAAAAATATTGTTCGATAGAACTGCTTGGTTTGTTACCACAGTTATCTGCATGCTTCCTCGGCGATGAAGTTCCACATTTGCGGCTATAATCCAACACGAAACTGCATGCAGCAAAGCCTTTCACAATATTGTTTTCTTCAGATAACTCCAAATTTCTCCCACACACTGGACTTGACTTTTGATGCATATTGTCGACAACTTTACAATCTCCACTAGCTATTCTTTTCTTCAGCTCCTCAGCATCCATCTCGGCGACTGTAAACAGATCGCGCGCGCGCGGTTATGAGGAATTTTTTAAACTGAAAGTAGGTAACGTTATAGATTCCTGGGAGGGCGTGGCGCGTGGGCAGAAATAAACTGATGTGGATTTTAAATTATTTTATCAACTTGAAATAGGCTACAGGAATATTTTTGTAGATGTGTTCCTAAAAATATGCATATATTTTTACGTTTGCATGTGATTGTTTTAAACCCGTGTTTAGACCCGTGTTTCCCCCGTGTCCGACCCGCACCCGTATCCGACACAGTTGGATATTTTTCACCCGTTTGAGCAAAATTTGCGGGTCACCCGTCGGGTACCCAAACCCATGCAGGACTCTAGTCGGGACGTCATCTTGTACAGTAGATGGCGGTAATACTCCCAAGGAGTGAGCAGCCAGTAACAAGACGAAGAAGAACGCCGTAATCTCAGTTCTCGCGCATGCGTCCTGGCGCTCCCGTGAACTCTCGTCAGAGGCCCACATTGAAGAACACTAATAGTTGGATAAAGTCGTTATTTTTGTTGTTTTTCCGCACAAAAAGTTTTGTCGTCGCATGATAAACTTAATGTAGAGCCACTGTAGTCACTTGGACTATTTTAACGATGTTTTTAATAACTATTCTGGGCCGGCGAGTTTGGGTCCCTCTGAAAGCCTATGGAGGAGTCAGAAAGCACTCAGATTTCATCAAAAATATCTTAATTTGTGATCCGAAGATGAACGAAAGACTTGCATGGTTGGAACAACATGAGGGTGAGTAATTACTGACAGAATTTTCATTTTTGGGTGAACTAACCCTTTAAGATTTCTTTAAATGAAAACGAAAAGGGTTAGTATGGTGTTTTATAACATTTCGTTGCCTAAAATATACAGAGATAACCGGAGTAGCAGAGCGAGCTGAGTGACACGCGCTGCGTCCTTTACCCATATATGGATTGGCCAGAAGGTGGGCGGGGTTAGGATTTCCCAAGATTTTCCAAGATGGCGCCGCCCATACCCCCCATAAACGGCTTCAAAACCGTTCTTCAGAAAGTCTATGGGTGACGTCACAGACGCTTTGTCCATATTTTTTACAGTCTATGTTTCGGACACAGGTAACATCTGTATTGCAAACCCCTCCATGAGTGTTTCTCTGACCGCCGCCCCTCCCCCACCCACCGCAAGAGCAGGAGTCTACGGTGGTCCAGTAGTGCACAACACAACAAAATTTAAAAAGCAAACATAAGTTCACAACACAACGAAATGAATCCACAACACAACGGAAAATGTACAACTCAACGAAATAAAGCCGCAACACAACGGAAATGCTCCCGACCACTAGAGGGCTCTCGGAGCGCAATAAAATTAGTTTTCCATGCCACTGTTCTATAGAGTCAGCAGTCTAAAAAACATATCAACACCACGATTAGTTTTAACAGTATGTAGCTAACCATTGTATATCGACATTTATTATATAAAAATCACCTATGCGTGCATTATAGCTGCATATTTATACTCTAGAATGCTTTGACGCGCTACCACAGCGCATGATCCCTAAGGGAACGTATTTATACCGGTCTTGTTTGGTTCGATTGAATCGAACTCAAGTTCGTTACCCGCCTTGGTGCGGACCTTTTGGCAGGTGTGAATACACGTGTGTGTGTGGTCTTATATTTTGGTGAATGTGTAATGTGATCTTGCACATGTTGTTTATTTAGTCAAATTTGTATTTTGTTTGAGAACCTTATGTAACTAGTCAACTTTATTATTATTGTTATTTAAAAAAAAAAAATTGTTATGCTTATTGACCTGATTTTGGTTTGTGCGATAATTTTATGTTTGATTTGTGTTTTTATCTTTTTGAGTCTGTAAAAGCGGGGGCATTGTCTAACTTTGTTAGACTGGTTGAGGGAGTGCTAACCACTCTAAACAAAGGGTACCCTTGTTCACTGAGTGATTTGATTCAATTTTTTTCTTTCACCTGTATGCACATGAGTGGTAAAGTGAGTACATTTAGAGTATGTTTGAAGTGCGTAGTGAAGTAGAATTTGGGTGGATTTGTTATTTATCTCTGCCACCTGACATGCACTACTGACTGTTTTATTGGTTTGTTTTTGGTTTGTTTATTTTTTAGTTTATCTTTATTTTGAAGCCAGATCCGTTCCTTTTGTGTTGAACTGTGTGAACATATTTTAATTTTAAATAAAATATAATTACTATTTTTTTACATTCACGTCTCTGCTGAATCCTTGTGGGAACGAACCTGTGTGTCCTTATTGGACCATTATTTCCCTGTGTGAAATTCCCAGGCCCAGGGTGGTTTCTAGAAAATTCTGAAAATCCTTTGTAATTATAATTAAGTCCAAAATAACTAAATAAGTTTGTTAGGTTAGGTTAGGTTGTGTTGGATTGGTGTTCTCTATCTGTGGATATACCTTTGGATTTATTAAAGACTGCCTGTTTCCCTTCATCTTCGTGTTCCTGTGTGTTTACAACACAGCGCTGTGACATTAGAGATGTCAGTCAATATAAAATTCATTATTATTGATGATATACCATATCAGGTTTAATTTATTGTCATTATCCATCATCCAAGTACTGGTGGTGGTTGAGGAGAGATCCCCTGATATGATTGTAAAGCGCTTTGGGTGTACAGTGGTACATGTGAAAGCGCTGTATAAATGCCTCATTCATTAGTTAATCATAAACTAATAATGAGCAATACTTTTACAGTAATTAGCTCAGTTACTGTTCATTTTTACAGTAGAGCGTTTCTTACTTTTCAAGTTCTATAATTTTGATGTTATGAACAAACATGAATCAACAATGAACAATAGAATATTTATAAAATAACATTATAATTATGCTAATAAATGCTCTAAAAAAACTTGCTCACTGTTAGCTCCTGAAAGCTAATGCATCAACTAATATTAACAACTTAAACCTTATTTTTTGTAGATTGAATGCAATACTTTATTAGCTGCTTTTGAATTAATAAATCAATTGATAAATAAACACACACACACACACACACCTCCAGCAACCCATGACATTGCTGACTGGTCACGTTTATATGCGTGACTCCATTAAAAACACTGTACCTGAACAGGTGAGTAACAAAGGGTAAACTAAAGTGAAAATATCAAAACACAATGTTTTGTAGGACACAGGACAAGCATTCTTGTCATTATGATGTTTAAGGTATTACCAACCCTTGGGCGTTAGTCATCATGTGGAAATGCATTCATCAGTTTCCATTAATACTTCTCAGATGATAACCTGAATAGCACTCAAAACTAGAGCTCAGACACAGCTCTGCCACGAACACAAGTTCCCAAATATTTTATTCCAGCAAGGTCCATGTAATGTAATGCAATTGGGGATTAGAAAGATTGTACTCTTCGCTATCCAGCCAGTCGTGACAGACAGGACTGAGTTTTTCTTTTTGCAGTGATTTGGAGTGAATTGTAGTGTTCTTCCTGTTGTCTTGATACCACACGTCATATATTGTATAATGACCAACCACAGTTTGTTTTGGTTTTATGTGCCATTTAGGCAAGGGTAAATCCGACTGCACAATTTTAGACCGATGTGAGGAAAAAGGTAATGGTGAGGTTAGTCTTCATAAAATGAGTATTAATTGTCATGAAATATGTGAAGGGGTAGGCCTACAACGGGGCGCACCAGAGTAAAAGGCCTCTTTGATTTTATTTTCCGCTAAACCACTAGATGGCACAAAAACTTGCTGCAGCACTTTCCAAAACATCCGCTTTTTAAGATGCATTTAGAAATCAATGGCAGCAGCGCAAAGTTCTATGCTAATTTGATCTAATATTTTATGTTTTTTAACATATGCAGATGCAGAGATATCCATTATTTGCCATTTCTTAATTCTAATGAAAATGTTAGATATGTAATATTTGGTAGGCTACTGAAGCTGTGCAAATAAAATATAGGAAGCAGTTAGTAATTTTTTCAGACCAGCTTGCCCTATAGTGGACACTCATGACAATGCGTGTGTGCGTGCGTGTATGTGTACTTACTACTTATGTCACTTACTACTTATTGTCTTACTTTGTTAGACTGGTTGAGGGAGTGCTAACCACTCTAAACAAAGGGTACCCTTGAGTACATCTAGAGTATGTTTGAAGTGCGTAGTGAAGTAGAATTTGGGTGGATTTGTTATTTATCTCTGCCATCTGACATGCACTACTGACTGTTTTATTGGTTTGTTTTTGGTTTGTTTATTTTTTAGTTTATCTTTATTTTGAAACCAGATCCGTTCCTTTTGTGTTGAACTGTGTGAACTTATTTTAATTTTAAATAAAATATCATTACTATTTTTTTACATTCACGTCTCTGCTGAATCCTTGTGGGAACGAACCTGTGTGTCCTTATTGGACCATTATTTCCCTGTGTGAAATTCCCAGGCCCAGGGTGGTTTCTAGAAAATTCTGAAAATCCTTTGTAATTATAATTAAGTCCAAAATAACGAAACAACCTCTTCTGTGTCCACACTTTGGTGTAGTCGGCAGGGTCCCACGTTGTTTATTGGGCTGAAACGTGAATTGTTTTTTGTATTGTCTGATGTGAATGTTGTGATTTTTGTTTCTTTCATTTTTGTTTTTCTTTGTTGAAACAGGACGGTGGTGTGCACGGAATGTCCTACCTTTTTTCTGCTGGCCAATGGAGGGTAGACCATCTCGGTTGGGTCAACAGTCGGAAAACTAGTCCCCGCCGGATTGTGGAGCCGGATTGATTTTTATAAAAAACAAATATTCTCTGTTTATGTAATCTTTATGAAAAGAGCGAGATGTCAGTCGTTCTCATCTCAGCTAATTATTTTTAATGTGACTCCGCCCACTGAGAGCGCGCGCTATTCAAACGCCCCCATATCAGCTCGAGAAAACACATCAAGTTTATTCAGATCATTGTACTTGTTTACACTGTCTTGCAGCGCTGTGAGCAATAATAATTATAATGGAAAATGTACCTCAGAAGTGCTGGTATTTCGAGGAGCAACGGATGGAATACTGTAGTAAGTTTTTTTCATTCTCAAGTGAATCGCGTTTCTGTGTGAATGAATGAACGGCAGAGATGCTTGCTGTTTACCACAGCTCGCACACTCGCGTTTCTGTGTGTGAATGAATGATCTGCTTTTAGCAAACTGTATTGCTATACTGAGATGAGTAAAAATCGACTGAAATATGTTGAAATAAAATGTATAAGCAACGTATTAAACTGCAAATTAACATTTATATTCCTTATAATAAAAATGAAAGACCTATGTTAGAGACATATGAAAGACAACATTTCGTTGACTAGTTTTGGATAGATTACACATTTTTACTGTAAAATATCTGCCACCTCAAATAAGCTTTTGTTTGCCAATTTTTGCTAATATGTTAAATATAGTATGTTTTGTCAATGTAGGCTATGTTCAAAGTAATGAATCCTTAACTTTGAAATATGTATGATAAAATGTATACTTTAGTTTTTACAAAGAAAGATTACACTTGAATTGTTGTTGTAATTGTAACCTTTTTAATAAAAAAATATATATTTACAAGGTAGATGTAAACAAATTTTAAAAGGTAAATATAAGCCTTTTCTTTAAATAATTTTTATTGTGTTTTATTATTGACAAATTTGGGGAGAGGATACATATTCCAAAACTGAAAATACAGTATGAGAATTAACTGCACAATTACTAGACATGTTTTCCTGGGATATTATACAATTTGCAAGCACAATTTGTGAAAAAAAATAAAAAATTTAGATGCTTCCAACTGTGAACCAATGCTCTTTCATTCTTTCTTGTGGCTATAGGTGACACACCTGAATGAATGTCTCATTAAGTATGCGGGCCCCATTGTCTCCTCAGGTGTGAATCACTAAATATGTGTGATGGTGTTCAATCCTTGACGCCCTTTGCGCATATTGCTTTTCCAAACAAAAAGTGTTTTACAAGATTTAAATCAATGTATTGTGTTATGTGAATGATTAGGGGGGATGATTTTCACACCATTTTGAAGAAAAAACTCAACGACATCCATTAGTCAAAAGTCTTATTGACACATATTTAGTATGTGTTTTGTGGCCTTATTTCAGAAACTTTAGTTTTTAGTTTTTTCAATAACCATGCATAACCATTATTCTCTCAAAAATACAAACATGTACATGCACGTTGCTCACATATTATGGTAGCCCTGTTTATGCTAAATAGAGTGTAATTACACCTTTGCCATTAATATGTTTATAAGCAACTGAAAAAAGCACAAATGTCAGGGCATGTCAGAACATCTCAAGGACCCCAAAAACCCCTTAGACCCCAGAGGGTTAAACCCCGTGTCCTCCCAACATTTATTGTCCCACCTGTGCGATTGCATTCATCAAATTTGAACCCCTTGGTATGGCAATTGTTACCATCCCCCTTTTGATTGCATGATCCAACTCGTGCATCAATTTAACAATGGTGTTTGGCTTCACTTCCTGCTCAGCTACTGTTCGGACGCTCTTGCTTACTGCTCCGCGCTTTGCTCTATCGCTTTTACATTTTATCTCCTATTTTTTTATATTTTATTTCCTTTATTTTATTTCCTTTTATCACCTAATTTTAACTTCAGCAAATCAGCACAGTGCTCATACGACAAAGTTTGGATTACTACAAAAACTGAGAATTATTTTACCCGACCAGCTTACATACCAGGAAAGGAAAACACAACTGCCTCAAGGATAAGAGAAAATGCCTCTTCTGGAATCTACTTGCTGCACTAACTGCCACAGACTTTTACAAAGGATTTCAGTTCTTGAAACAAAGTTACTTACGGGACCACCAAACCAGACGAAGCACACAACAGAGCTTCTTCATGGACACCCTCAGCATACCGGTGAGTCCCATGAAACTAGTACTCCTCGACAGATAGAGAAACAAGCCGATCGACTTACTAATCGATGGCACAAACAGGGAGCTAGACCCAAAGGCACTCGAGACATCAGATTGTCACGAGCATCACATATTGCCGCAGTAGCATCCTCTACCCCAGATACAGCTCTGACAAGGATTGCAAACACTGGTCTACTACCACCGCCTATACATCTTGAGAACAGATTTTAAGTACTAAGGAATGTAAATGAGGAATCCCCAAATGTGATGAATGTGATCGAACACAGACTGAATGGGCCAGTAGCTAACACTGATGCTAACTGGCGCTCAAGGTCGAGCAGACAGCGGCACTCAGCTCAGAGCGCAGCTGAGCCCAGGACTCTGATAGTGGGGGACTCCATTCAAGATTCAAGATTCAAGAACTTTATTTGCCATTTGTGCTTGCACACATAGGAACTCTTGTGCGGTTATTGCTCAAGAGTCAAGTCAGTTCAAAAAGACACACAAGGAAAACATAAATCTATCTATAAAACATATACATTGAAAATTGCACAAAACCCATTAAAAAGTGTACATTTGCATTGTGAAATTACACCAGTATGTTGCATATTGCACAAGCCCCAGAGACAACATAATATAATACAATATGATATGTTATACTACAAAGTTGCGTTATAAATAATTAAATAAATAAAATAAAATGCACAGGTATATTGCACAGACCCTGAATACAGTAATTCATTTTGTTTTGGCCAAGAGTCTCACTGTGGCTGGAAAAAAGCTGTTATAAAATCGTGTTCTATTTGTGATAATGCTGTCCGCTCGTCTGTGCCTGAGATTATATATACAGTTTTTGTGTGTGAGCAGGGAGTGAGCTGGATGTAGTGTGTCTCTCATAATTCTCTCTGCTCTTTTCTGACAGCGCTGTGTGTAAATTGTGTCCATAGAGGGGAGTTCTGTCCTAATAATCCTCTCTGCAGTCTTTATGACTCTTTGCAGAGCCTTCCTCTCTGTCTGTGTGGTGTTTCCATACCATACAGTGATTCCTGTGGTGAGGATGCTCTCTATCAGTCCTTTGTAGACCTGGGTGAGAGGGCGACAGTGCAGACCAGCTTTTCTGAGCAGCCTGATGAAATACAGTCTCTGCTGGGCTTTTTTCACTGTGGCAGCAGTGTTCAGAGTCCAGTTCAGATCTGATGTTACTTGTAGTCCCAGGAATCTGTAACTGTCAGCCCTCTCCACCTCAGTCCCCTTGATGATGAGGGGCTGCAGGGGAGATGGGTTTTTCCTGAAGTCCATGATTACTTCTCTTGTCTTATCTGTGTTAAGGCATAGGTCGTTCACCTCACCATAGGCAAGAATTTCGTTCACCAAACTCCTGTAGCCCGACTCGTCCCCACCCTTGATGAGGCCCAGAATGGTGGTATCATCCGCATACTTAATGATGATGGTATTGTCCTGCGTGGAGACACAATCATGTGTGTACAGGGTGAATAGTTTAGGACTGAGACAGCAGCCTTGTGGAGATCCTGTGCTGACGATGAGCTCTGCAGACACCCTCCTTCCCATCCTCACCACCTGTGGTCTTTCAATCAGGAAATCCAGGATCCAGTTACAGGTGGGAGTCGGGACGCCGAGGTCTGTCAGCTTCTCAGTCAGCCTGCCCGGGCGGATGGTGTTAAAGGCCGAACTATAATCCAGGAACAGCGTTCTGACGTATGTTCCTCTGCTGTCCAGGTGTTGCAGGATGTGATGTAAAGCAATGGCCACTGCGTCGTCCACTGAGCGGTTGGGGCGATAGGCGAACTGGAGGGGGTCGATCATGCCTGGGACAATGTGATTGATGTGTGTTAGAACCAGTTTTTCTAAACACTTCATGGCTACTGGCGTAAGTGCTACTGGCCTGAAGTCATTCAGAGTGGATGGATTTGACTTTTTTGGAACTGGTACAATGATGGAGGATTTAAAAATACGGGGGACAACTGCTTGGTTTAGAGATAGGTTGAAAATGTCTACATACACACCAGTAAGTTGCTCTGCGCAGGCCTTCAGAACTCTGGGAGGGACGCCGTCTGGTCCAACAGCCTTGTGGGGGTTCACCTGCCTCAGAGCTTTCAGGACCTGTGTGGGAGTCACCTGAAAGACAGTGTCCGTGGGGTTGCAGGAGGCTTTTAAAGGGATATCTGTGTTCATTCTGTCAAACCTGGTGTAGAAGGTGTTAAGGCTGTCTGGGAGGGTGACATCCAGGGGGTCTGTGGCTGGTACCATTTTCTTGTAGTTTGTGATTGCTTGGATACCCTGCCACATACTGCGCGTGTTGTTGCTTAGGTAAAATCTTTCAAGTTTTTGGGAATACGCCCTCTTTGCAGCTCTGATGGACTTCTGTAGCTCATACCGGGCTTTCTTGTACTCCCTTTGGTCTCCTGACTTAAAGGCTTCCTGCCTTTTCCTGATCTTCTGTTTTATATTTCCATTAAACCAAGGTTTCTGGTTTGGAAACACACGCACAGTGTGTCCATAATCAGAAACATTAGCAGCAGGGATACAACTACGTGCTGCCTTCCACAAGCAACAACTTCTGATATAAACAGGGAACTTCAGAACATTCTGATGAAACATACTGCAAATCGACTCATCATACATGTGGGGAAGAATGATATTCATAAAGAGCAGTCAGAACTCCTTAAGAAGGATTTCCATGAACTTTTTGAAACACTTAAAAGACTGAAAGTTCAAACATTCATCAGTGGACCTCTCCCAGCAAGAGGAACAAACAGGTTTTCACGGTAACTTGGGCTTAATACATGGCTGCAAAAAACCTGCAATATAAAAGCAGTGAACTTCATTGACAATTTCAATCTTTTCTGGAGTCAGAGACAACTGTTTCATCGGGATGGCCATCACCCAAACAAACTTGGTTCAAGAATGTTAAAGGACAATATCTACTTCTCCCTAAATCATCCTTCTGCAGTTTGTGCCAATCCACTCAATCTGAACGGCACACACACACCTGGACACAGTATGAATGACCACGGGACTTCACTTCAGCAGCAAAATGGACATGCGGTTGACATATCACACAAGGACAATGATAACACCACTCCGCCACAACAACCTCTGCTCACGGACTCAATCTCAGCTGAGCCCTGCCCACAGAGCTCACCACAGACAGACATATCAGAACTGCTTGAAGATTCAGCACCCAAGGACGACTTCCTGGAAAACAGCCAGGGAAGCCAGGACAGCATATTACAGCCTCCGATAACACCAGAGCAACAGCCCCTTTCACCAGACACTTTTTCCCTCTCTCCAGCATCGCCACTTCTGTGCTTCTCACAGAAAATGGAAGAACTGGTGTATGCTGGAACCAGACTATCCCACTCTTTTGCTGCAAGCCCCCAGATACCAACCAAAAAAAGACAGGCACCATTACCACCAAAGCCTGTGGGCCCAGCTCGTCCTCCCCCTCCGGTGAGAGCTCTTCGGCCTCTGCCACAACGCCAGGGCCCACACCCTCCTCCATCTGCTCGAGGTGAACCAAAAACAGCTGATACCAGCTCTCAGTGATATGTGTCGGGTCCCCGTTTTGATAACAGTAACTAACAAGCGGGAACCCAGTGTGCCTGTATCTTTCTCTATTGCTGTTCTATTACAAGATAGAAAGTCTAAGGCCTTCAATAGCCGTACAGCAAACCTAACTAATCTGGTGCCTATTACACGTCAAACTAATATTGCTGTGGGGAAAAGTAAGTCTGTTAAGTTAGCACTCTTTAACATCCGCTCACTTAAAAATAAATCACTTCTAGTCAACGACTTAATAACCACAAACAGCCTGGATTTTATGCTTCTAAATGAAACCTGGCTAGAAGACAGCTGCAGTGCAACAATCCTCAATGAAGCAGCCCCTCCTAGCTTTACTTTTATGAGTGTCTGCAGAGCTGTTAAGAGAGGTGGGGGTCTAGCTGCTCTTTTTAAAGATATCTATCAATGTTAAGTGTAACGGGTACTTCAACTCGCTAGCCAATATGAATATATCATTAATATTAGCTATACTAAATTAAATAAATAACTATTGAAATAAACAGTTTAGGCTAGTTAGGTCACAAAAGTCTAAATTCGGCTACAGGAGCTGGTAGTCAGTAATAACACAGGAACATGAATTTAAATTTAGTACAGGTACCATGTATTGAAAAGTGATTAAACAAAATATTTACAAACAAAAATAATGAAAATAGGAAAAGAACCCAAAATAGTTGGGCTAGACTATAGATGTCACGGTCACGTTCCTCTGCCTTCATCTGTGTGTGCACTTCATTCCCCAGAATCCTCCGTGGCGCACACCTGCACTCACTCACGCAATCACTCTCCTCTCTCCTGTAATCAGTATCACCGTCACCTGGATTCCATCACCAGCTCACCTTTATATGCAGCACTTTGTCACTCTCTCTTTGTCTGGTCTCATCTATTCCCGTCATTACATGACCCACAGACTCCCGAACACTTACCTGATTTACCTACCTGTTGTTCATCCTCTCCGGTCCGTCCTGCCTGCCTTCCTGTTCAACCTTCAGCCCGACATCATCTGCAAAAGAATGAAAGAGAAAGACATCACCATCCAGCTAAGCTTTCACTGTTATTCTGTGTTGCTGTTACTCACCATCAGTCTGCATCTCCGCACTATCTGCAATAAAGCCACTAAACCTTACCATCTTGTCTGCATCCTCTGTGATCCCTGACAGAAGACCAGACTTAAAACACGAAGTAATATCCAGCTTCAGTGCAGAATGTGTTGGAACCTGATCGCAGCGCTGGCTCAGGACAGCCGCGATCTATTTCAGTTCACGTTGGGATTTTGTTCTCTGGTGGTTGACTGTGGTCTGAGCGATCATATTATCATAAACTGTTACCGGATCGGGGCTCAGTTCGTTGACCCACGACCGCTCCCAGATCTTTCAGGGCTTGGCTGGAGGGAGGCGATATCTGTCTGCTGGGACAGCTTTATCCCAGACAGTGCGTTTTCTTCCAAAACCACTCATCTCGTCAAACCAGTCAAACCCACCGAGCTTATCTCCAGGGATAATGATTTCCCGGATCTCCCTCCTCTCATCGGCCCATCAGTTCCAGATCCCGCTCATCCTGCCTGCCCGCCAGAGCCAGTCGCCTGCCCGCCAGAGCCAGTCACCTGCCCGCCAGAGCCAGTCGTCTGCCCGCCAGAGCCAGAGCCAGTCGTCTGCCCGCCAGAGCCAGTCGTCTGCCCGCCAGAGCCAGAGCCAGTCGCCTGCCCGCCAGAGCCAGAGCCAGTTGCCTGCCCGCCAGAGCCAGACGTCTGCCTGCCAGAGCCAGAGCCAGTCGCCTGCCCGTTCGAGTCTGTGAGTGTTGTTCTCCCCGAGCCAGAGCCAAAGTTTTCTAAGCCCTCTTCATCGCTGGTCCCGCCCAGCACAAAGCCCTCTTCGCTGGATCTGCCCAGCACAAAGCCCTCATCGCCGGATCTGCCCAGCACAAAGCCCTCATCGCTGGATCTGCCCAGCACAAAGCCCTCATCGCTGGATCCGCCCAGCACAGAGCCTTCTTCACCGCTGGTTCCGTCCAGCACAGAGCCTTCTTCACCGCTGGTTCCGTCCAGCACAGAGCCCTCTTCACCGCTGGTCCCGTCCAGCACAGAGCCCTCTTCACCGCTGGTCCCGTCCAGCACAGAGCCCTCTTCACCGCTGGTCCCGTCCAGCACAGAGCCCTCTTCACCGCTGGTTCCGTCCAGCACAGAGCCCTCTTCACCGCTGGTCCCGTCCAGCACAGAGCCCTCTTCACCGCTGGTCCTGTCCAGCGCAACGCCCTCTTCACAGCTGGTCCGTTCCAGCTCAACGCCCTCTTCACAGCTGGTCCGTTCCAGCTCAACGCCCTCCTCACAGCTGGTCCTGTCCAGCTTAATGCCCTCCTCACAGCTGGTCCTGTCCAGCTCAACGCCCTCTTCACAGCTGGTCCTGCCCAGCGCAACGCCCTCTTCACAGCTGGTCCGTTCCAGCTCAACGCCCTCTTCACAGCTGGTCCTGCCCAGCCCAAAGCCTGCACCGCTGGTCCTGTCCAGCTCAACGCCCTCTTCACAGCTGGTCCTGTCCAGCGCAACGCCCTCTTCACAGCTGGTCCGTTCCAGCTCAACGCCCTCCTCACAGCTGGTCCTGTCCAGCTTAATGCCCTCCTCACAGCTGGTCCTGTCCAGCTTAACGCCCTCTTCACAGCTGGTCCTGCCCAGCGCAACGCCCTCTTCACAGCTGGTCCTGCCCAGCACAGAGCCCTCCACGCTGCCCAGCACAGAGCCCTCCACGCTGCCCAGCACAGAGCCCTCCACGCTGCCCAGCTCAGAGCCCTCTTCCCCGCTGGTTCCGCCCAGCTCAGAGCCCTCTTCCCCGCTGGTTCCGCCCAGCTCAGAGCCCTCTTCCCCGCTGGTTCAGCCCAGCTCAGAGCCCTCTTTGCCGCTGGTTCCGCCCAGCTCAGAGCCCTCTTCTCCGCTGGTCCCGTCCAGCTCAGAGCCCTCTTCGCCGCTGGTTCCGCCCAGCTCGAAGCCCTCTTCGCCGCTGGTTCCGCCCAGCTCGAAGCCCTCTTCGCCGCTGGTCCAGTCCAGTTCGGAGCCCTATTCGCCGCTGGTCCAGTCCAGTTCAGAGCCCTCTTCGCCGCTGGTCCAGTCCAGCTCAGAGCCCTCTTCGCCGATGGTCTCGCACAGCTCAAAGCCCTCTTCGCCGCTGGTCCTGTCCAGTCCAGAGCCGCCTTCATCACTGGTCCTGTCCTGCCCAGAGCCGCTTTCGCCCCCTGCCTCTTCCAGTCCAGCGTTAAAACCTGATATGTCCCCAAGGGAATTTTGGGGGGGGGGGGCTATCAGCCTGCACCACCATGGTCCCCTGATCAGCCTGCTTCACCATGGTCCCCTGCTCAGCCTGCACCGCCATGGTCCCCTGCTCAGCCTGCACCGCCATGGTCCCCTGCTCTGCCTGCACCACCATGGTCCCCCTCCTCAGCCTGCACCACCATGGTCCCCTCCTCAGCCTGCACCACCATGGCCACCTCCTCAGCCTGCACCACCATGGTCCCCTGCTCAGCCTGCACCACCATGGTCCCCTGTTCTGTCTGCACCGTCCTGATCACCTCCTCCTCTGTCTGTTCTGCCACCATCCTGGAGTCCGTACTTCTGAACCTGTTCCACCTTCCCGTCACGGACTCCAGGATGCCCACCCCCCCTCCCGTATGCTGCCTTTTTCGGCGCGGGTTGCGCCTTACGGGAGGGGGGAGTAATGTCACGGTCACGTTCCTCTGCCTTCATCTGTGTGTGCACTTCATTCCCCAGAATCCTCCGTGGCGCACACCTGCACTCACTCACGCAATCACTCTCCTCTCTCCTGTAATCAGTATCACCGTCACCTGGATTCCATCACCAGCTCACCTTTATATGCAGCACTTTGTCACTCTCTCTTTGTCTGGTCTCGTCTATTCCCGTCATTACATGACCCACAGACTCCCGAACACTTACCTGATTTACCTACCTGCTGTTCATCCTCTCCGGTCCGTCCTGCCTGCCTTCCTGTTCAACCTTCAGCCCGACATCATCTGCAAAAGAACGAAAGAGAAAGACATCACCATCCAGCTAAGCTTTCACTGTTATTCTGTGTTGCTGTTACTCACCATCAGTCTGCATCTCCGCACTATCTGCAATAAAGCCACTAAACCTTACCATCTTGTCTGCATCCTCTGTGATCCCTGACAATAGACTACAGTTGTACCAGTTATAGTTAAGTGCACTTTGTAGTTATTGTTCAAAGAAGATATGACAATAGAAATTACAACAAATGCCACACACAATAAACAAAAAGAAAAAAACTGTCCCAGCGATGTTTGGTTTCTTCAAGACCAACGTGACAACCCACAAGAGGTTTATGAGAGTTTGTATTGATAAGTCCATAGGTTATTGTTCGTTAAGGGGGAAAGATGTGCATGTGGGACTGAAGCGCTAGTCTGTGGAGAAGTGTGTGGGTAACAGGCTGCGGACAACCTTCCTACCAGTAGGGTGGCTGTTCAGTGGATGCTGCACAGATGGTAGGCTCCCAGCCGTAGTAGTTCAGCTCGCCATCATTCATCCCCAAACAGAGAGAAAAACCTGGCCTGTAGTGCAACAACAGGACCAGTAAATAATAAGCTAAATTGGAACTAAAGTTACATTAAACTTTAGCTGATCCCACACTCAAATATCATTTCCATATGTACCCAATTCTAAATCATTACAGAATAATCAAATGTATAAACTACAATTAATAAACATTAAATACTTGACAACAGTCAAAAGTGCAATATTAAAGTTGCATTGCCTATACAAAGTTCAAATAAATAATCCAACAGTACTGGGCTATAATCTGATTTCCTTAGTGCATGTAAACACACTTGGTGCAAACAAATCTATTTGTAAACCAGAAATGGCAGACTTCACAACAGTATAAATCAAAGCTCTTTTTGTTAAAACAGCCAAATGCCACTGCTAAGACTAATACTAATATTCAACGCCGCTAGCTTAGCATGTCAGCCTCCAGCATATAACGTAGTTCATTCATTCAATTTACTCACCAGTTCCTCTATGTAAACATAACTCGATGGCGGCGACGGATTCCCTGCAGCCAGTAAGTTACAATAGCATGCTTAACTTAAAAACATGAATCAAGCACAAGAGTGACTAGTCTGTAAAACACAAACCTGTCCACAGCTGTCGATCGGCTTCCCCACACCTCTGAATGAGGAAGACGCCGCAGCCCAGTTAAACACTCGCGCTAAGCACAATCACGTGACTAGAATTATGTGAGGTCGCAAGGCACGCACTCCGCATGGGTAATTTAAAGGGACAGGGACGGCAGAACCAATATACAAACATTTAATATATATAAATGGATTTTGACCTGGGTTACATAAGCAAATATCATTTGGGAATTACTTGTCTTTCGAATATCTGGGTATTGTGTTAAAAGGTGCTCCACGCATTTTACTTTTCATTATTTACAGGCCTCCAAAATACTCTCCAGCCTTTGCTGAGGACTTTACAGAACTGTTATCAACAATTACCTCAGAGTTTGACTGTTTTGCCATTGCTGGAGATTTTAACATCCACATAGATAGTGCAGAGAACAATATGGCAAAAGAAATCAAAAGTGTTTTAAAAACTTTTGATCTGACTCAGCATGTACATGGACCCACACACAATCGTGGACACACTCTAGATTTACTTATCAGTAAGGGTCTAAACATTTCATCAATTGTTATTAAGGATGTAGCGCTGTCTGATCATTTCTGTATTTTCTTTGATATATTGATCTCTCCTGCCACTGAAGCTAGATCTGTGTCTGTCAAGAAGAGATGCTTAAATGAGAACACTAGTGTACTATTTATGAAGGCTATATCCTTAACACCAAGCATATCTGCAGACTCTGTTGATTTTCTCCTTGATTCTTTTAACTCAAAAGTTAAAAGTGTAATTGATGATATTGCTCCTGTTAAAGTCAGGAAGAAGAGTGGCAGACAAAAAGCACCTTGGAGAAACTCAACAGCAGTGCAAAATATGAAAAGACAAGGCAGAAAAGCAGAGCGCATGTGGCGGAAGACAAAACTTGTAGTCCATTATAACATCTACAAAGACAGCCTTCATGCTTTCAATATGGAACTAGGCAAAGCTAGACAGACTTTCTTCTCAAATATTATAAACAGTAATTTAAACAACACACGCACTCTTTTTGCTACTGTAGAGAGACTGACAAACCCCCCAAGCCAGATTCCCAGTGAAATGCTCTCAGACAACAAGTGCAGTGAGTTTGCTTCTTTCTTTTCTGAGAAAATCAATAATATCAGAAAGGTGATCAGCACATCCTTGAGTTGCACTGGGGTCAGACAGATCAGACCACCTGAGAAAGTAGTTACTATGTCTGACTTCAAAGAAATTGATGGCAAAATTTTGGAAGAAACCGTACAGCACCTTAAAACATCAACCTGCGCTCTTGACACACTTCCCACATCATTTTTCAAAATTGTGTTAAACAGTTTAGAAGCAGATCTTCTAGAAGTGGTAAATGCCTCACTTCTCTCTGGGAGTTTTCCAAACTCCCTGAAAACTGCAGTTGTCAAGCCCCTCCTGAAAAAGAACAATCTGGATAAGACCATATTAAGCAACTATAGGCCGATCTCAAATCTTCCTTTCAAAGGCAAGATCATTGAAAAAGTTGTCTTCAATCAGCTGAACAAATTCTTATGCTCGAATGGATACTTTGACAATTTTCAATCTAGTTTCCGACCGCACCACAGCACAGAGACAGCGCTCATAAAGATAATAAACGATATTCGCTTAAATACTGATTCAGGCAAATTATCGGTGCTGGTACTACTCGACCTCAGTGCTGCATTTGACACTGTCGATCATAACATACTTCTTGACAGGCTGGAAAACTGGGTGGGGCTTTCTGGGATAGTCCTAAAATGGTTCAGGTCATACTTAGATGGGAGAGGTTATTATGTGAGTATAGGAGATCATAAGTCTGAGTGGACATCCATGACATGCGGAGTCCCTCAAGGCTCAATTCTTGCGCCACTCCTGTTCAACCTGTATATGCTCCCAATGAGCCAAATAATGAGAAAGAACCAAATTGCTTACCACAGCTATGCAGACGACACACAGATTTACTTAGCCCTATCGCCTAATGATTACAGCCCCATTGACTCCCTGTGCCAATGCATTGATGAAGTCAACAGTTGGATGTGTCAAAACTTTCTTCAGTTAAACAAAGACAAAACTGAAGTCATTGTATTTGGAAACAAAGATGAAGTTCTCAAGGTGAATGCATACCTTCACTCTAGGGGTCAAACAACTAAAAATCAAGTCAGGAATCTTGGTGTGACACTAGAGTCAGACCTTAGTTTCAGTAGTCATGTCAAAGCAATAACTAAATCAGCATACTATCATCTGAAAAATATTGCAAGAATTAGATGCTTTGTTTCCAGACAAGACTTAGAGAAACTTGTTCATGCTTTCATCACCAGCAGGGTGGATTATTGTAATGGACTCCTCACTGGCCTTCCCAAAAAGACCATAAGACAGTTGCAGCTCATACAGAACGCTGCCACCAGGATTCTGAGCAGAACTAGAAAATATGAACATATCACACCAGTCCTCAGGTCTTTACACTGGCTCCCAGTTAGATTTAGGATTGAGTTTAAAGTATTATTACTGGCATATAAATCATTCAATGGCCTAGGACCTCAATACATTGCAGATATGCTCACTGAATATAAACCCAACAGATCACTCAGATCACTAGGATCATATCAGCTAGAAATACCAAGGGTTCACTCTAAGCATGGTGAATCTGCTTTTAGCTATTATGCCAGCCGCAGCTGGAACCACCTTCCAGAAGAGATCAGATGTGCTCCTACAGTAGTCACATTCAAATCCAGACTCAAAACACATCTGTTTAACTATGCATTTACTGAATGAGCACTGTGCCAATGTTCGTCCGACTGTTTGTACTGTACTGTATTTTATTTTTTATTTTTCTAAACTGTTTTAATTATTCTTATTTCTTTTATTTCTTTTTATTATTTTAATTTCTTCTATGTAAAGCACTTTGAATTGCCATTGTGTATGAAATGTGCTATATAAATAAACTTGCCTTGCCTTGCCTTGCCTAAACAAAGTTTTCAACACTAACCCAAATGTTGTCCTTCAGCCAAATTTTCCCCAGACATCTTTCTCTGCCTCTGAAACAAAACATTATGTAAGCCACAATCTCATCTTCTTATCTAATAATTTGAAGGGCACCGGCCCTGAGCCTCACTGTTTTTCAGGCCTGTTATTTGGTCTCTTAAGTCAGTCATCTATAAACATTTTTTCAACGTCAAAGTCATCAATTGTTTCTATCAGGTCAGGTTGTGGTGTACAGACTTGGTCAGTATCAGTCAAACAACATTCTCCTCCCTTTGTTCACAATAATCTACAGAGCTTGATGACCAAATTTCTTTCAAATTTGTCATCGCCTTAACCCATCTGTAATGATAAAACTCTCATTCCAGAGGTTAATGACACAATATACACACTATGGAGACAGAATAGCTCCCCTAAACTAACACATACCAAACATGAATCAACACTCATAAAACATACAATGCTGTCACCATCAAACACACACACACGCATACCTGACTATGAACCACTCATAATCTCATATTCACATCTTTTGATGTTAACTCTAAAAATATTTAAATTTTAAATAAGATTTTAAACTTCTCATTTTCCTGTAGCTTTTATCTAATTTTACATGGTCTCTTAACCATTTTCAAAGCACGTCTGTTCATTATTCATTTTCTCTTAGAAAAGTCAGCTGGGTTGTTTTGGTTCATTATCATTATTTTGCTTCAGCTTGCTTTAGCAGGCCGATAACAGAAAGACAGACAGAGTACCATCCCTTCCTCCACTCAGCAGTCTCTCTCACTATAAACAAATAATCTTTTCAACAGCCTCCTAAGACTCTAACTTAGACAAAATCTAATAACAAATTCATTACAATAACCTTTGACCATTCACCTTTGTTATCCAGACTTTTCTTGAATCTACAAAAGCTGTCTTCATCTTTAGCCACCAACATATCTAACGACCTTCAGTAGTTAAAACTATCTTACAGACATATTATTTCAATATCAACACTTCTATAATTTTTTCCCTTGCCCATAAGGCAACCAGCATCATGTTCCTGAAATAAATTAAGTTTTGTTACTGTCTCCACAACAAATAATAACAAACACCTCATGGTCTCAGCTGGCTCTTGAAACCCCATTCCCATTAGCTCTTAATCTATAATTTTCTTCTCTTCAGGGTGTTGTCCCCTGGCATAGTTGCAGACACTTGTCATAATGAAAAACAAGCCATGCAATGAATGCGTTTTCTGGTTAGTGGTACAGAGGAACTCACATTTTCTCTGTCAGACTGCCGTAACTCCTCACAGCTCACCTCCCCTCTCAATGTTCTGCTGATGCTGCTGACCTCAGTCATCCGCTGCACTCTCATACCCATCTCACATAAAACACCTCCATTCAGGAGATGCCCAGTGTCGGCGTGACCTCTGGCCAAAGGTTCTTACCCGTCTTTGAGTAGTCACTTCGTGCACACTGGTAACCGGACCAAATAGTGTTAACACAGGGAGACAGGTTAATAACAACAGTATTTAATCACTTAAATCTTTTAAACATTTTCAAATCAGCAAAATCATAATACTGAGATTACACTCAGTGAATTTAGTTATCACAACGTCCATTCAGTGTACTGTTACATCTGTAGCCGGAGCCATCGGCCCTGTATGGTGGAGACTAAAATGAGACAAAGAAGTTACTGGCCCTGAATTAAACTAGTCAAAAACGTCACTTCTATCGTTTAAGACTTCTTGGTAACACTTTACTTGAAGGGGTGTGCATAAGACTGACATGACACCGTCATAATCATGACATGACACATGTCATGAATATGAAGGAGGTTTTATGCATGTTTATGACAAATGTCATTAAGTGTCATTTGCTCAATTATGACATTTTTAATGCAAATATGACATTGTGTGAGATGTCTTTGTTATGGCAACTTGACTTTACTAAGACAACACAACCTCTCATAAATATGTCATAAACATGACATAGCAGATTAATTATCAAACTTAAGAAACCACTTAGCTTTATGGGTTAACATTTCATTAAACTGTCATGTGGTTGGTTTTGACATTGGCTGTCATGAAGCCATTATAACATTTTAATGACAAATTAAATTTGTACCACTGTAGTTGAGGTCAAGAAAAACATTCATGACACAGTTATAATGGCCTCATGACAGCCAATGTCAAAACCAACCACCTGACAGTTTAATGAAATGTTAACCCATAAAGCTAAGTGGTTTCTTAAGTTTGATGGTTACTCTGCTATGTCACGTTTATGACATACAGTATTTATGACAATTTATGTTGTCTTGGTAATGTCAAGTTGTCATGACTAAGACACTGACAGGTTATGATGTATTGGTTTATGTCAAGTTGTCATAACAAAGACATATCAAACAATGTCATATTTGCATTAAAAATGTCATAATTGAGCGAATGACACTTAATGACAGTTGTCATAAACATGCATAAGACCTCCTTCTTATTTATGACATCTGCCATGTCATGATTACGAAGGTGTCATGTCAGTCTTATGCACACCCCTTCAAGTAAAGTGTTACCGACTTCTTTAAAGTCATTCAGTTTTACTTTCAAAAACATTTACAAATTTCTCTTTAAATGTATGAAATCGACTTCCGGTATGGCGGCGAGCTGAGTGAACGCACGTTAACCTGCTCTTCTACCCTGTTGGCTAATTCCTTCTTAAATATTGGGCTTGAGCGGGTACAATACCTCCATTTCTTTAGATAAGCTTAGGGTAATGCCGTCAGAAGAAAGTCGGTCAGGGGCGAAATAAAACTCTTCAAGCTAAATTGTCGGACTTTACGAGGGCTAACGCTAGCAAGAAATCCTCGGCTAACGTTGAAGCCATGGACTCCGACGAGGCTAATGCTAGCTCGACTCCTGAGGATAAATCGTCGGATAGAAGCAATGATACGGCGGAGGGAGAGTCCGGCCATATGGCAGCTACCATTCTGACTGCTATTAACGACATGAAAACGGAGTTTTCCACCAGGTTTGATGGCATACTGTCCGCTATCGAAAGTGTCAGGAAAGACATCACTGACTGTGCAGAGCGCGTCACGGAGGCAGAAACAAGGATTTCGACAACTGAAGATAACGTCACCTCACTCCAAACAAAAGTTTGAGTTCTAGAAAACAAAAACAAGGACATGGAGGTGACGAGAGCAGCCAAGTCAAAAAGAGAAGTACGTTACAAGAACCATACAGTGAGATTTTACCAAGACGTGGCGGCAGGTGTTCACAAGAAGCAAAAGCAGTTTGACGAGGTGAGACGGCAGCTCCGTTTAATGGGGCTCCGATACGGCATCATCCCTCCTGCCCGACTGCTAGTCACTTATAAAGAACGGCCGCAACCGAACCATCTTCAACAACCATGTCGAGGCGGAGGACTTCATCAAATGGATCAGGTCTGAAGAGGGACCGGACTGAATTATTAGGAAATGATTTTGAGTGTCGCGGTTTACAAAGTGGAAGGTATCAGAAGATGAGAAAATAAAGGCACAAGATTGAACCGAGCTAGCACAAACTACAAGGTCAAATATACTCCTTTGTTTAGTATGTTCAAGGCTTTTTCTCAGAGCTTATAGCCTAGTAACTGTTAAAGCTGTTAAGTTACTCTCCTTTCGCCATTCACTCTTAAGTCTAAGCGCTTTAGGTAGTTCCCTTTTTATTTTATTTTATTTTCTCCTCTCTTTATAAACAATAGTTACGAGGCAAAATGTATCTTTGGTAATTGTCACTGCGTTAATTTATAAAAAATAAAATAAAAACACTGGGATTATACTACCGCACTTCTTAATTTGTGTTCGGTTTCTCTTAGAAAATATTGTGCCTTCAGAGAGTGAAACTTGATTTAGTTCATGGTAAAAGGAGGTTTATGAAAGAAAATTTGTAATGTTCAATTATGGTAGCATGGGAGTGTAAGGTTAGTGTTATTAGTTGTTTATCTTTTGTTAGCTCAGTGATACTGTCTTAACCTTAGGTTAACAGTTAACAGCTATCTGGAAGTTTTAAGATAACAAGGGGGAAAATTCAGGCTAAGTGTCCTGAATATGGGTGTTGGTTTGGGTATAGTGTTCATCAGTAGTATTATTTATTTTAGTCTTTTGTTTGTTTCATTTTTTTACTTTTTACAAGTACCTGAAATGTTTGGGGAGTACAACTATACAAACTATGCAAAATGTCTAGTGAGATAAAAATTAAAATTACATCATGGAACTGCAGGGGGTTACGTAAACATAAGAAAACCAAACAAGTCATGAACAGGATAAAATTAATGCAGTCTAATATTGTGTTTCTTCAAGAAACACACTTGATGTACAATGAGGATTTGAAGATCAGGAGGAGGTGGAGAGGCAAGGTTTTTTCTGCATCATTTAACTCTCAGGCTAGAGGTGTCACTATTTTGGTCAGGAGTCAATTCCACTCCAGGTGAATAAGGTTATCAAAGACAAATTTGGACGATACCTTATCATTCAAGGAAATTTACTAAAAGAGCAAATTATCTTGGCGAACATCTATGCACCAAATACAGATGACCCCAACTTTTTTCAAAACTTATTTCTTGTTTTGTCCAATCTTCCTGGTAAATGTGTGGTGGCGGGCGATTTTAACTGTGCATTAGATCCGGTGAAGGATAGGAGCTCTGGAGCTGTAGAGTCACATACTCGTAGTAGGGTAACTATACATCACTTCATGAAAGAATTGAACCTAATAGATATCTGGAGGGAAGAAAATCCTGCCGATTTAAAGTTTTCGTGTTATTCCGGTATACATAAGTCCTATTCAAGAATTGATTTCTTTTTGATATCTGCAGAGCTAAGGCACAAAATCAAGGAATGTACTTATGATGCTATCCTAATTTCAGATCATGCTCCCAACTCATTGGTATATCAGGACACAAAGCTAGTGAAAGACGCTAAGATTTGGCGTTGCAAACAAAAATGGCTGACTGACCCCGGTTTTGTCTCTTTTCTGGATGAACAAATCGGGTTCTATTTTGAAACTAATACAACAGAAACTTCAACAGGCATGAGATGGGAGGCCTTCAAGGCCTATATTAGAGGCCAAATAATCAGCATCACAAGCTCTAAAGCTAGATTGACTTTTGAAAAGGCAAAAAAATTTGAGATGAAAATAACGGAAATGGAAAATGAGTATTATCGAACAAGGTCAACAGAATCTCATCAAAACCTATTGCTGCTTAGAGCACAATACAATGAACTATCTGCATCAAAAGCGGTGGCCAGCCTGTTGCGACTTAAGCAGTCCTTCTACGATCAGGGTGAAAAACCTGGGAAAGTTCTTGCATGGCGTCTTAAGCAGCTACAGAGCGAAAAAGTTATAACCTCACTGCAGAGCGATCAAGGAGAAACCATTGTAGATCCAGCAGAAATTAATGAAATCTTTAAGAAATTTTATGAGGGTCTTTATAGTTCCGAAGTGAATAATGTCAATTCGGAACTAAAAGTGTTTTTAAATAGTATAAATATACCCAAGATACCAGAAATTCTTAGGACAAATTTGGAGAAAGACATCACAGTAGAGGAATTATCTGCGGCGATTGATAGTATTAAAGCAGGGAAAACTCCTGGACCTGATGGTCTCCCAATTGAAATCTATAAAAAATGTAAAAATAAATTGATGACTCCAATTTTAGAAATGTTTATAGAGTCCTTCCGAAACGGTACCTTGCCGTCGTCGTTAAGAGGAGCATTAATTACTCTGCTTCTGAAGGCAGGTAAACCAACTAACAAATGTGAAAACTGGATACCTATTAGCCTGCTAAATGCAGATTTGAAAATACTTTGTAAGATTTTAGCAAAAAGAATCGAAGACATAATAACTACGATAATTGGGGGGGGATCAGAACGGGTTTATCCGTGGCAGACAAGGCTTCCACAATGTCAGAAGGATCTTGAATATTCTTTATCATCAAAAGGAGGCCCCAGACACGGCTTTACTGTCACTCGATGCTGAAAAAGCGTTTGACAGAGTGGAATGGTCTTATTTGTTTGAGATTCTGGCACGCTTTGGTTTGGGGGAGACGTTTTGTAATTGGATAAGATTGCTCTATAAGGAACCATATGCACAAATTTTGACTAACAGTAATATCTCAAAAATTATAAAAATAAAGAGAGGGTGTAGACAAGGGGACCCTTTGTCTCCATTGTTGTTCATTATGGCTATTGAACCTTTGGCAATTGCAGTGAGGTCACATGATAGCATTTCTGGAATAACCATAGGACAGACGGAGCATCGTTTAGCTTTATATGCAGATGACATCATTGTTTTTCTCAAAAATACCAACAATTCTATCCTGGCTTTGCTAGACTTGATTAGGAAGTTCGGCAAGTTCTCAGGTTATAAGATTAATAAGTCTAAAACATCCATTATGTTACTAAACCAAGTAGACAGGGAAAATCCAACTAATATAGTTGCACAATTTAAGGTCGTCAATTGCTTCTCTTATTTAGGTATTCAAATTGTTCCATTGCTTAACAATATCATAGAAACTAACTATAGACCAGTTATGCAGGAGATCTCAAATTCTTTAGATAGATGGGCTGCTCTACCTATGTCGTTAATGGGGAAAATAAATACTCTAAAAATGAATGTACTTCCTAAACTGTTGTATTTGTTTCAAAACTTGCCTCTGCCACCTCCAAGCAATTTTCTCAGCTGAAGACACTTTTCATTAAGTTTCTATGGAACAATAGATGCCCCAGGCAGCGCCTATCACTGTTGTACTTGCCTTATGATAGAGGAGGGCTTAAATGCCCAAACCCACTTTGGTACTACTGGGCGGCGCAACTGAGAACAATGATGTTCTGCTACTCTGAGGAGAATGTGCCACTGTGGAGAGAAATGGAAGGTGATGCATTGAAGCTGCCTTTGCCCATTTACCTGTACTCAGCTAAGTTTAAGAAACTCAAAAATAACACCAAGAATCCTATGGCTAAAAATATGATTAGCGTGTGGCAACAGGTTAAGAAATATCTCCACGTAGCTAATTCGCTCTCAGTATTTAGTCCGATTTGGGGAAATGATCTCTTCCCCCCAGGAGGAGGTGAGGAGGGGTTTAAAATTTGGGCTGAACAGGGGTTACAAAAAATAGGAGATCTTTATAGTCCTGACGATGCACATCTGATGTCTTTTGATGAAATTGTTGAGAAGCACGACATAGCTCGTAGCCAGTTCTTTAGATATTTGCAACTGAGAGATTTTATCAGAACTCAACAAAATCAATCCCTGTCCATTCCTAGACTATCAAAGCTCGAAGAAATGATGATGAGAGACTGCCAGGGAGGGAGTGTGATTTCCAAAATATATAATGAACTGGTTGATGAATCTTCAGAAACGTCAGTACATAAACTTGAGTCCTGGAGAGAGGATCTACAGGAGAATATCTCCACTGAGGAGTGGGAGAGGGCGTGTACTAAGGCACAAATACAAACGGTGAACTCACGTTTGAAACTTCTGCAGTACAACTGGTTAATGCGTTCGTATATGACCCCAGTTAAACTTAACAAATTCAATAATGACATACCGGATGTTTGCATAAAATGTGACAAGGAAAAGGGCACGATCTTCCATTGTTTGTGGCAGTGTTCTCAAATACAGGAATTCTGGGGAGAAGTGAAACAGTGTATTGAGGAAATATTAGAGATAAAATTACATTTAGAACCAAAAATGTTTCTATTGGGTATCTACCCAGCTAACTGTAACATAAGAAAAAAGCATAGATTATTTTTAGATATAGGTCTGTTGTTGGCCAAAAGAGTCATTGCAACTGCTTGGAAAGAGGTGGATAGACCAAGGATAGGTAGATGGCTTTCAGAATTAACAGCAACTCTGCCCTTAGAAAAGATCACGTATGCAATCAGGGGAAAGCAACCAATTTTTGATAAAATCTGGGGCCCTTTTAGTGGTTTCCTTGCTAATAAAGACTTATCTCGTTTGTTGGAGATACCTGGGGACGATCCATAAGTGGCCTCCTGCAGTTTACTTGGGGGAAATGTTTATTGTCTGATTTTATTGACCATTATCTAATTCATGTGTAGTGCACACTGGTGAGAGTTGTGCATGGTAGGTTTTGTACTTATTCCCTCCTTTTTTTTTATTTACTTATGTAGCATCTGTTTTCTTTTTTTTACATTTTTTTGTGTATTTCCGTTTCCTTTGTCTTAGTTATTTATATTTATTTAATTATTTGTGTTGCGATGTCATGTTTCGGTCAATCTGATGGACAGGGTTCAGTGGGGTGTGAGGCACGAGTTTTGAGTATATGTAAATATTATTATGTTTGAAAATAAATAAAGATATTGTTGGAAAAAAAAATGTATGAAATCTGAACTGCCTTGTAGCATGATTTCTTTTAACATCCATGTCTATGGTTTTCAACTAAAACACTGTGCCTTACTATATTATGACACAGGCACAGATAACAGCTTTTAGCTGACATTGAATGAGAGATACTCTTGAGGTATTCAGGACTGGTACACTGCATTCTCATAAACTTCTAAAATCAAACTTTATCTACCATCTTTTAACTCTAGCCCAGCTTAAGGCATCTTTGCCAGAAATGACATGCGTTTTCAAATAAACATAATTTTTATATTTGTCTTTTGCCCACATCAGGGAATTTAGACATTACAAATTTCCACTCAGATCGTATCTCTGTCGCACTGGCCGTTTCAGCCACAGCACACACCAGATTCAGATAAGCAAACTGTTTCAGCCAATCACAAGCTTATCTTTTGAAAGCAAAACATCAGCTCCTAGTTCTTTCATGGTCAACACTATTCCTCCACGTTCAAAACACTAACAATCTGTTTGTTTAATCAGATGCCTTTCTACACATTTTACATTTAGCAACTGTTAATCCAGTAATACTGCTTCGACTTATTTGATCACATTTCATCTAAATTTTAGTTGTCAATTACTTCAATGTTTTTTCTAGGAGTTTATAAATCTGAAATTAGGATTTCACACCAACTTTGAGGAGGCTAGCACTCTCCGCATGTGATACATTTTTTACAGTTATCATTGTAAATAATCCGTGAGATTAGTCTCTCTATATCATCTAAACCCTTTTAAAGTGTTCCATTAAAACACAATCATCCCTTTCGTTACTTTTATGTATTTTGCAACTCATATTTTGTCATTATCTGTAATTTTACATCAGCCTGTATTTATCAATTCACTAGTTCGTTCCTTCAAAAGGATTCCCTTAAGACTTCAATCTTTCAACCTTCTTTTAACCTTCAATCTTCTTACGACTTCCATCTATCAACTTTCCTTTAACTTTCTTTTCTCCCTTATTTACTTGCACGTTCTTTTCACTTTCTTTAGCACTGCGTTCACATTCTTAGTTCTTTCTCAGACGAAAACTTTAATATCGTCATTTAAATACTGTTCTACTTTCAAACCCACATTAATACACATCACTTTCACATTATCCCTTTCTTTTCTGAGTGTCCATTTACAATTACGGGCTAAATGGCCCTGATGACCACAATTAAAACACTCTCTTTGCCTATAGTTTGATCATTGAGCTTTCAAACAGCTCCAACTTACTGCACACCGTTGAAGCAGTGTGTCCCGGTCAGGAATGTAACCAGAGCCACTGATAAGCAGTTCTCTGTATTCTTTTGACAGTCCACCAGTGGTGGATTCAATCACAATAGCCGAATCATAATCTTCATCATTATTATTGGCAGCTTTAATTTCCATAAGTTGCAAAGAAAATCACTCAACATATTCTAAGGGGTTTTCACAATGTTTCTGTTTAACTTGAATAACATTTCTTTGAATTCAGAGCTTCAGAGCACAGCTGCTTACAGCGTTCGCTCTCTTCTGTCTCACTGTTTGTTTCAGGACTCTTCATAAAGTATAAAATGTGTACTATATGCCATCAATTTCATTAAAACTGGGTTGAAACAGTATTCCTCTATCAAATGGTTAGGCTGCAGATTCAACGTTATCATTATTTTCTCAGTCCCACTTATCTCTGCTGTTTCACAAAAACCAAAATATCATATTACTCATATCTCAATCCCTAAATTGCAGCCATTATAGCTGCTTGCTCCTTCTACTCTTGTTATGAAAATTCTCTAGACATCATTATTTTACCACTAAAATATATAATTGTTCCCCATTCTGCTTAATAAAACTTTCTTTTCGCTCTGCCTCATCTAACCAGTACACGATTGTTTGCTTACAATCCACACACACGTCTCTCACCGCTGTCAGCCTAGTGACACTTAAGATTCCCTCCCTGGGAAAATCATAGTACTTGATCAACTTCCCTATGTTCTTTTCTATTGATTCTTTTACGACATTAAGTCTTGTCTTACTCAAGGTCCCCGCCTCGGGGAAATCGTGATATTTGATCAGTTTTTTGTATGTCAACCATACATTTACCCCCATAACTATTTCTCATTTGACAGAAAATAGGTGTGTAAAAATGGTCTAATTTACTGTTAGATGACCCCATTTTGGCTGAATCTGCTCTCTTGGATTTTTCCTTTTGACGTGCATCCTACTAATCTGTCAAACGTCTTCAACAGATCCGATTTTTTCACCCAAAATCAGCCAGGTTTTAGCAAATATGCTCTGTGATTATCTGTGACTCTTCCGTTCACCTATTTAATCAGCTGTGGTACTTCCATCCACCTATGAGCTAGTTTTTTGTAGAAACCGGTCTGATTTTGTCAGATCAATTTCTCCCTCAAAACTTTCTCTGCTCGTACCAAAGAGACAGTTTCAGCCAATATGGTTCACGTTCACTCACAATTATCAATTTACACTCAACATCAATAAAACAATTTGACTGTCTCTTACCAGAGATGCTTCTATTGCCACCGGGTTCTTTCTGATTCCAGTGGAGTTCCTCCCGGCCCTGATAGCAGTTGGCTCTTCTCTCTCAATTCTGCGAGGTAAGACTAAAGCCTGGTGCTTCAGGATGATCAATCGTCAATCCGCTTAACTCAGGGCCAGAAGAAACTGCCAGGGAAACCCAACTTCTGACACCAATTGTTGTGGCAAAAATTCATTAAACAATCATCAACTGCGTAAGAGACACTCTGAAATTCAAATGATCATTAAAAAGTATTTTATTCTTGCAAGAAGGCCCAGTTGCCACACAGAAGTCACCAGTACAGTCTGTGAAACAAGTGCGACGACGAGAGGGAGGGCAGAGGAGTCTTTATACTGCTTTCAAGGTCTTCTGCTTACAGGCCCTTATCTAAACAAGGAGAGGCTTCCCTGCTAGTTTTCTGATACTGCTAAGTTTGTTCTTACAAACTCACAAGTTCTAAATTGGGCGACCTCTGACCCTAGAAGTCAGAGGTCCCTTCTCATTCTGCCGCCTCCTGACGTCCCACCTGTTACCCAGCATTAAGAGAAACACATACACGTCAGTTTTACCACGTAGACCACGTATAGAAGGTCATTTCAATGTTTTACTGAAAGTCAATGAAAATCAATACTGCAAATCAATGAAAATCAAAATTTTCCATAACAGGCTACTAGGGATGAACGTCTTGGGCTGTGTTGCCAGCAGTTGTTCGAGCAGCACGGTTCCGCACTTTTTGACCTCCCTTCTGTGGCAGAAGTACCTTCCCTTATAAGGCAGGCACTGCAAAAGTGCCATTAGGTGAACATCCATCCTCCTCCTGGTCGTTCAGGTGGGTTAGGGTGCGTGGTCCTCGGATGCAGCGAGTGACAGGCGGTGCTATTACGTTAATAGCGGCGACCTCTTAAGAACAATTTGCGGATGGAGTAGTGGTTGTGCGATCGCCGGGACGTCGATCCTGTCTGGTGGGGTGGATTGTAGCAGGATTAGTTTCCTAATTAAATTGGCTACCCGTGGTACTTACCGAATGGCAATCGCCTAATTAGGTCCAGGTGCACTATAGGTGCGTGTGTATAAAAAATGTTTCTCAATGTTTCATCACGCAGAAGCCAAGTTGTGTTCAAAGATCGCTGCCTCCATCTCTGCTGTTATAACTTCAGGTGAGTTTGAACCGTGATTAAGATATGGATGATAAAGTAAGTAACTTGATCAGTAACCTGAACAGTCCTGAAACAAATAGTGAGACGGAAGAGAGCAAGCGCTGTAAGCCGCTCTGCTTTGAAGACCTCACTTCAAATAGATTTGCAGAAATTAAGAAAATGGTTAGTCAGGGTTTTGATTCCGGTTGGAAAGTTAAACAACAACTTGACTAGCTACAAACAAAGAAAGAAAGGAAAAATTAAAAAAATTAGCCTTGACTATTGTATTGCTTATGATGATTACAAAAAGCAAGTAAAGGTTTTATTTTATTAGATTTTGTTAAATATTATTATTTAATTAATTATGGGTTGGGATCATTTCCCTGGACAAGTAACTAAAGTTAAACTGAAACTTTGTGAAAACCCCTTAGAAAATTGAGGATTATGATTTGGCTATTGTGATTGAATCTGCCACTGGTGGACTGTCAAAATACAGAGAACTGCTTATCAGTGGCTCTGTTTACATTCCTGCCCACTCAGAAGGTAAAAAGAATGTGATAAAGTGACAGAAAATTCTGGTGTTAATGTGGGTTTGAAAGTAGATCAGTGTTTAATATGACGATATTAAAGTTTTTGTATGAGAAAGAACATAAGAGATAAAAATAAGGTCAAAAGATTGAAGTCTTAAGGAAATCTTTTTGAAGGGAAGATCTATAATTTTTTTATAAAAAGTTAATGGACCTACCTAATGCAGGTTGATGTACAAAAATGACTCCAACACTTGTGGGTTGCAAAAATATATAAAAATGCTGTTTTTTTGAAAATGCATATCATTTCTGGCAAAGATGTCTTAAGTTGGGCTAGAGTTAAAAGATTGTAGATACAGGCTGATGTTAGAAGTTTATGAGAGTGCATTGCACCAGTCCTGAATGCCTCAGAGTCTCTCTCTCAATCAAAGTCAGCTAAAAGCTATCTGAGCCTGTGTCATAAGTGATAATATGCTATTTAAAGCACAGTGTTTCAGTAGAAAATCATATACACACAGATGTTAAGAGAAATCATGCAACAGGCAGTTCAGATTTCATACATTTAGAGGGCAATTTGTATTGAACTGTTACAGTAGTAGTAAAAGTTGTAGTAAAAGTAAAACTGAATGATTTTAAGAAGTCTGTAAAATAATGATACAGACCTTAAACGATAGAAGTGACATTTTTGACTAGTCTAATCTTAGTCTCCAGTCTCCACCATGATACAGGGCTGATGGCTCCGGCTACAGATGTAACGGTACACTGAATTGGTTGTGGTAACTAAATTCACTGAGTATAATCTCAGCACTGAGATTTTGCAGATTTGAAGATGTTTAACAGAGGTTAGCGATTAGGCTAAAAACTGCTGTTATTAACCTGTTTCCCTGTTTTAACACTATAGGCAACCCCAATGGCTCTGGTGACTATTGAATGCGTCTTCCCTAAGCTCGAGAAAACACCTGATTCTGTTGAAGAAAACTGTCAAAGATTCCATACTGGGAAAGAGCGGTTACCAGTGTGCACGAGGTGATTTCTCAACGACGGGTAAGATTCTCTTTGGCCAAACAGAGGGCAACATAAGGCAGGGGGTTACCGCCGGCACTGGGCATCTACCCTGAAGGGAGGAGTTTTATGTGAGATGGGTATGAGTGGATCGGATGACTGTGAGGCCAGCAGCATCATGGATGAGCTGTGAGAAGTTACAGCAGTCTGACCCAGAAATGTTCCTCCACACCACTCACCAGAAACCGCATTGCTTGGATGGCTTGTTTTTCAATGTGACAAGTGTCCACAACTTGCAACTATGCCTGGGGACAACATGAAGAAAAGGAGATTATAGATAAAGAGCTAATGGGGAATGGGCTTTCAAAAGCCAGCTGAGACCATGAGGTGATTGTCATTATTTGTTGTGGAGACAGTAACAAAACTTTTTATGATGTTGGTTGCCTAATGGACAATAAAAATGTATAGTGTTGATATTGAACTAATATGTCTCTATCATAGCTTAAACAAAAAAATTATAAAAACAACCCAGCTGACTTTTCTAAAAACAAGTTGTTAATGAACAGACATGCTTTGAAATTGGTTAAGAGACCATGTAAAATTAGGTAAAACCTAAAGAAAAATGTGAAGTATATATTTTTAAAGCTAACTGCTAAAGAAAACCTCGACTATGAGCGGTTTATATTGATGTGTGTCTGGTATGAGTGTATGTGTTAGTATGGGGTACTATTCTTGCCAGATTTTGTGGATATCATGTCATTAAACTCTTGAGTGAGTGTTTTATAATTACAGATGGTTAAGTGAAGCGACAAACTTTAAAGGAGATGATCATTCTAAAACTGAGTTAATCTGATGAAAAGATGATTCAGAACATGGGGCAAGCTTTAATTGGATTGGTTTTCCAGCTCGGTCTGTTACTGGTAATTATGACTAATTTTATCATTTATGATGTTGATCTGAATTACTCTCTGGATTAGTGTATTTATGTAAATTGGAATTGTGAAGTTGAAGATTGCCATCCATTATGGGGTAAAAAGTATTGTCCTAATTCAGCTGAGGGTCTCAGTTTAAATAGACAACTAGTTGGGATCATAATGGTAAACTTAAAAATAATAGACTTGACGGCAGAGAGACAGTGACACATTCAAAGTCACTATCAAAATTATCCAGAGAGCTCCCTCACTTTTATGAAAGGCTGATGGGCGAACAAAGAAGGAGTGAATATGAGTTGTAAAAAAAAGTTTTTTTTTCTTAATCCATTAAATGGATGTATGACATTAGATGTCTAAGAGAGCTACAATTTATGTAATAAAGGTTGAAGGAGAAAGCAGCTATATGGCTGTCTGTGTGACAGGGGTTGAGATCTGAGTAACATAATATTTTGGTTTGTGAAAACAGTAGAAATAAGTGGGACTGACACGATAATGATAATAGTTTTTGGATCTTAAGACTAACCATTTGATAGAGGAATACTGTGACAAGTAGTTATAACGAAAAGTAAAGTTTTATTACATTGGGAACAAATCTATATTTTAGTGGTAAAATAATGATTGAAATGATGATGTGAAGTTTTACTTTATTTCTATTTTTGAAGAAGAAAAAAAAAAAGATAGTGTCTGTTTTATCAAAATTATAACCTGACAGGAGCAGCATGGGTCAGAAATCTAACATTTTGAAGCAGCCTCTAGGACCCCACATTGGTCTAAAACGGGGGACTGAAGGGGTAGATTCTGGAATCCACTGCTGCTTCAATGTATATCTAATACAGTGATTATAATCAAGGAATTAATCAATAGTTGAATGACTTCTCTAGGCTTGTGAGATTTTACTTTATTATAGAAGTTACCAGTGTGATTACTGAAATGTTCTTTTCATGTAGTATCTTTTTATTCAGACTCATGGTCCATCCATACAAAAAAAAAAATACAAATACAAAAAAAACAAAAAAAAAAACACGAAATACACAACACAAAGTTACAAATGACTCGTTTTTAAAAGACACTTATACCAGTGTTCCCAAAACTGAGACATACAGCGTGTGGCACTGTACCTAACATTCACCAGCACCACAACAACTTGATTTACAGAATCATTCAGCCGACAAATGAACCTGAACATCGCTTTTCGCAGGACAGACTGCAGTGTGTCCACTCTGGTGCTCACAAACAACTCACTCGCACAAGTTGATCTGGGCTTTTTTAGTAACATCCTCAGAGCGTCATTGAATGCTACTTGCAATTTCTGAAGACTAGCTTTTTTATAGTTCAGCCACAGATGTGCAGTGTACAAAGGCGAACAGTATGCTTTAAATAGGGTCAACTTGACTCCAGCAGTGCAGCAACCAAATTTGAGTACCAGAACATTTGCCCGCACATACAGCATACGGCACTGACGATTAATATCATCGTCATGTATTCTCTAATGTCTGTATTTGATATCTGAATGCAGTAACAGTGCTTGCTCATTTAGTCCCGGCTTCCAGAAATTAAATATGGATTTGTTTAGTTTTCGAAAGGTCTTCAACTACGTCCATCTACTTTTCTAGGGTACCCTCACAACTATGGTCAAAGGGGTCATTGAAGTCTATAGTTTAAGGGACCATTTCTTTGTTAAAGCCTTACTTTCCAGTTAGACTAAAGTGTCCTCTCCTTGAGAGAATGTATTATCTTGATGTTTTGAGAAGACTCTCCTGTTTAAAGTTAGAGGCTGGTCGAATCCAACCTTGAAAAATCTGTGTGTCGGTGTGTGTGTTAGTCTTTTTGGTTACAGGTTAAGGAACCACTGGCATTATTGGAGATGATGACTGAAAATGGTGACTGAGTTGTTGTTCTGGACAGGCTGGCACCCAGCAACCCAAATCTGCGACCTGGTAGGTCAGGTGACAACGTGCCTAACTTCAGGGTCCGAGTATCAGCTGCATAATCGATGTAGATATGCTTCAGTCCATCTGTATATGTGTGGAAAATTACTATGTTTATCTATTTCTTAGCCAATGTGAATCATTTAACCTCAATTCAAAGGGTATAAATGCTGTGATCTTTGTAACTGAAAGCGGGGCGGCCTACAAACTCCTTGTGAGTCTTGAAGCTGACTTCTGCCTGATGAAACTGCAAACTATCTTCAGTGTAACTTTTCTTCAATTTATCATAATTCTGACTCCGGGTCTTCATTCATCATATTTGGTTCTGGGTCTTTGACTGTAAATCCCCTAACAGTGTCATAGTTATGTTATGTTTAATTGTGTTTCCCCTGTGACCTAGTTCTGTTTGATTAGTCATTTACTTTACCTCCATGGTGTTTATTAATTATCTCATTGGTTCCCTCGTTTAGTTCCTGTATACTCCGTTTTGTTCATTCCTTGTCCAGTCTGGTCTGTACAGTGGATTTGTTCCCCGTGTTTATACCCCATTTCCTGAATTATTGAACTAAAGACTATTTCGTTGTACTCTTCGTCTTTGCGAGCTTATATCCAGCCTCATGACAAAAGTTTTTTTCTGCGATTTAGGGGGAATTGTGGTGTTCTTCATGTTGTCTTGCTACCACACATTACACGTATATTGTATAATGACCAACCATAGTTTGTTTTGGTTTTATGTGCCATTGGCAAGGGTAAATCTGACCACCAGGGTAAAAGGCCCCTTGACTTTATTTTCCTCTAAACCACTAGATGGCACAAAAACTTGCCGCAGCACTTTCCAAAACATCCGCTTTTCAAGACGCACGTGGAAATTTGGTTGATCCAAAATTTCACTTTTGTTTTATTTTGCTGGTTATTTCAGGTCTAGATGATTGTTTAATTCTGTTTCATTGATAGTGAAAGAATCTTTTACCTGTCCAACCTGTAATTCTCAAATTACAGGTTTTACCTGATTGTTTTTACATTGTTTCTGTGAACAAAAAAAAAAATTTCCTGTTTCATAACTGACACATCCATGTGGGTAAGGCATGTGGCATTTGAGAGAGCAAACTGGTATTGTCTAAATGGATTTATATCTTAAGTCAGGTCATTGTTATGGAGGAGTGCTGGCATCCACGAAAAATTACAATAGAGCTAAAATTATTCACTGAGCCATTTAAATCCTATAAGCTACTACTAACTGATGCAGAGATACCCATTATTTGCAATTTTTAACTGTAATGAAAATGTGAGATATGTTATACCATATTTGGCACTGAAGCTGTGCAAATAAAAGATAGAAAGCAGTTAGTAATTTTTTCAGAGCAGCTTGCCTCTCTAATTGACACTCATGACAATGGCATACTTTGCATGTGGATGAAAAGGTGTGTGTTTTTGCAAGTAAGGTCAGATCAGTGTCTAGTTTCAGATTTTAACCATGTGACTTCTCAGAAGAAGAAAGTAACTACCCTCTAGTTTTGTGTGTGTGTGTGATTTAGTGCAACACCTTTGAACCCATCCTTGAATTCCTGCTCACCTGAGATGTATAAAAGCAGGTGCCCCGGTGCACTTCACAGGTAGAGTGAGGTCGCAGGTACAATGATGTTCTCAGCGCTGTTGTTGAATCTTCTGCTTCTGGTGTCCATTGCTTCAGCAGGACACTATTATGGAGGATCGGTGACCTTCAGCCCTAAAGGAGCCAATGCAGATGGGAGCATGAGGGTGAGAATTTATTTCTTATTTGCATAGAAAAAAACTATGAAAGTGTGGAAGTATACATCAAATTATATGATACTTTTTATTTATGTTTTTTAAGTAGTTGTAATATCTTTTAGGATTTTTTTTTTTAAATAGTAATGATTTAATAATTACTTTCTTCTTCTTTTTTTTTTTTTACTTAAAGATGGCCCAGTGATATATATTGTGTCGTCATACATCCTAGTAAATTTTCAATATTTTTCAATAGTTACTAATCACAATATAATATTTATGAATTTCATACTCATTTTGGTCCTTCGCACATATGCGTAATTTATCACTCTTTCTTGCTAATTAGAAAATGCATGGGTAAGATAAATAAAATAAAATAAATGTATTGCATCAATGTGAAAAGATGATGGAAATAAATAAGATGGTGAAAGTAACGTAATATTTAAAATTTGGTGAGAACTGGTTAAAATCATGTGATAATATTTATTGGTGAAGAGTATTTCTGACTGGTCTATATCACACCTAAATATAAAAAAGAAATGAATCAATACAGAAAAAAAAAATGAAAAAATAAACTCTACAAGTGGTCAAGTGTTCTAAACTCTACAAGTGTTCTGCCAACAGGTTGAGTTTCGATTCAAGCGAACCTATGACTGGTGTGATTATGGTTGGTGGTACTGCACCTCTGGGAATTGTGGCAATGAATACACAAATGGACAAGGTGAAATCGATAGGAGCTCTAATGGTAGAAGTGGTTACACCAACAGCTGGTGCCAAACAGAAACTGTTGTCACAAGAAACATCTATGGAAACACACCCTTTGACCTTCAGTAAGTAATTCAATCAGTTTTAAATCATTTGACAACAACTGAAATATTAAACTGTCCATTAATCATAATCTTCAATGCATCATTTCATCGCAGGGACTCCTCATGCTGCTGGGTGCCCACAGTGAACGGTCTTAGTTCTTGGTTCCTCAGGACACACGTAGATCTAGGCATAAGAGCGGATACTAATCAACCCAACCGATCACCTGTCACAACTATTTTACAACTTCTACGGTAACCCTTATTTTTATTGAATGTAGTTTTCCATGAAGAAGATTAATAGACGTAATGAGAATGCAAAAAAGATGCATGATCTTTTTTTCTAAATTAGTAACAGAAAAATCGATTGTTTTATTTATATACTTTTTTTTTCATTAGTGTTCCCCAAAACTGTCCTCGTACATACCACTTGATGGCCTACGACCCAGATGGTGACCAGGTCAGATGCAGATATGGAATTCCGCAACAATTTGAATGTGACAGATGTGACCAGCCAAGTGGTTTCAACATAAATCAAGTAAGAAACAGAAAATGATTTGCTGTAATAACTTGACGTATATTGACATTTGGGGCCCTATTTTAACGATCTGAAACGCAAGTGTCAAAGCGCAAAGCGCAAGTAACTTTGTGGGCGGGTCTTCGCGCTGTTGCTATTTTCCCAGCAGGATAAATGACTCTTGCGCCAGGCGCAAATCTAAAATGGGTTGGTCTGAAGTAGCTTCATTATTCATAGGTGTGGTTTGGGCGTATCGTGAAATAAACCAATCAGAGCGACATCTCACATTCCCTTTAAGAGCAGGCGCGCTTTGTTCTAAAGCGGATTCCTATTATAACGGCGGATTTTCCAGGCGCGCGCCAGGAGCGGTTCACAGCCAAGGAGAGCAACGCTCTCGTCAGGGACGTTGGGGATGGAGAAACCCACCCAAATTAACTTCGGTTAAAAAGGCGTATGATAATTTGGGTAAATGTGTAAGCTAGATGTATGCTTTTATAATAAATTGTCTATCTATCTATCTATCTATCTATCGTAATAATATATGATTTGCAAAAATGAAAACTGCTGCTTCTGTGTAGATGAGAGAATCAAAGTGTATGCGCGTTGTGCACACGCTACATTGATTATGGCCAAGCATGCGCCCTTAAAATAGCATATGAATAACATGCGCAACGCGCCACTGACTTTAAACTATTTTTTCCTGGTTAGTGGCGCAATTGTTTTCTAAACCTGCAAAATAGCATGAAGGAACGTTTGCGCCGGAACACGCCTCCTTTTTTGCGCTGAACCGCCCAGGGAGCACAAGTTCATTCCCTAGTTTAGCGACGTGCTTTTGTGGAGGGAAAAGCGCGCTTTGCGCGGGTGCAAAATAGGAATGATACATGCGTCAGTGTACAAAGTCAATTGCGCTGGGTGCAAGATAGGGCCCTCTATGTATATTGGCAATATGAACCAGTGGCGAGGTCAGAAATCTCCATGTGGTTGAATCTTTGTGAAATAGGGTTATAGGCCTATCTGTGTGATCCATTTATACTAAATATACTGGAAGTGAGAAAAAAAAAAGGAATTCTTAAGCTACCTACTATACGGTATGGGATTTTGGACGCAGCTTGTGTCTGTTTAGGACGAACTGATTCACTACAGTGAATAGGACTTTCCAATGCTACATAGAAAGAGAGCCATAGGATGAAACGCTGCACTATAATGAATCTTTCCAAAGCTAGAAATGAGAGGAGTACATTTTAAGACAAACTAATTCGCTATAATGAATTGAATTTTCAACGCTACATACAAGACAGATCCAGTTTTGTTGGTTACCTCCTCTCACTCAGCAGTAAAGTAATACAAATGCTGCACTAAAAACAGCGCTTGACTATCTTGATCATTAGGATAATCTAGCAGCTATTTTTCATCATTCTGGTGACTGATCCACTCAATAAGTGCTGCTAGAATGTTCTAGAAATAAAACGAAATGAACATTCACTATAATTAACATCTCAATTCTTCATTAGGGTGCCTGTACACTAGACTACAGCTATGCCTACAACACAGGCGTCTATGGATTTGAGATGATTTTGGAGGACTTCCCAAGGAAACACACCACTCTGGCCTATACTGATGGCTCCAGCTCTTACAGATGCTCTCTAAATGGAAGACACAGGAGGTCAATAGGCTCAACAGCATACCCATGGTATTACCAACAAAGTACCACAAATGTACCATGGTGGCAACAGCAACAAACTACAACATCTGCTTCATGGTGGGCGTGGTGGCAACAGCAACAGCAACAATCAACCACCTCTCCACCTACAACTACGCCATGGTGGTGGTGGCAACAGCAACAAACTACAACTTCTTCTCCATGGTGGGGGTGGTGGCAACAGCAACAATCGACCATCTCTCCACCTACAACTACGCCATGGTGGTGGTGGCAACAGCAACAATCGACCACTCCACCTACAACATCCCAGTGGTGGTGGTGGCTGCAGACCACAAGCACAACCACAACAAGCTCACCTCAACAGTACACGACTTCTGTAGCTTCACATCAGCGTTCTTACGAACCTTTCAGCAAGATCCCTCTGCAATTCAGTGTTCTCGGTAAGGCTTTCTCAACGATTAGCTAAACAAGAACACAAGATCCTCATTTTAGTGTCATCTCATCCATGATTTCTGATTTTGAATCATTACAGTTGATTCACCTGCTCCTTCCTGCACTGAGGGACATTACATACCTCACTTTGTGTCGCCAACTCCACGCAACGGAGAAGAAATCCAAGCGGCACCACTCCGTGAACTGGAAATCCGGGTTAAGGCTGCAGCAGCTTATTCAACGTGAGGGCTCGTGTGAATTAGACCTAATGCAAGCAATGATAAAGATTATTAGATGGTTGTATAACATGCTTTTTTCATTCTAGGGTTTCTGATGTCCTTATCAGTGGTCCTCTGAACATAACTAAGCATGCTTTGAGCAATGGAGAGTACGCCATCAGATGGACACCAACGAGAAGTGACCTCGGGGATCATTTCCCTGTGTGTTTCATTGCTGAGAGCACAAGCGGGTGGGCAAACTATTAATTTTATTCTAAATCTAGCAGCTTGCAACCTTTCACATAAACTGAATTTGATAAATATTGCTAATTATTTATTTACAGAAGCAGCGTTTATCAGTCTGAAATGAGATGTGTCATTGTCACTGTTGGACACCAGACTGGTTAGTATCACTTTTTTACTTGGAACAACTATGTGTAGCGGTACAAACACTGTGGTATTTATAATTTTGGTAAATAATTCTGAATGATTGATTGCATTTACAGTGGATGCAAATGTGATTTGCACTGGGACCAACATGGTGATCGAAATTGAGCAGCTGCACTCTGTCGGGCTCCACAAAGACTATCTGCGACTCAACGATCCTGCCTGCACTTTGGACTCAAATGGCACTCATGTGTCGGCAAACTTTTCCCTCAATGCTTGTGGTACCATGATTGAGGTAAAAAATTTCTCGTGGGCTAAAGGAACAGTTTAGCAAAAATGACATGGTTGTCATCATTTCCTCATCCTCGTGTCCTTCCGACCCCATTTTGTTTTCTATCTTCCATGAAACAACCAAGGAGATATTAGGTAGAACTTGTCTTTTCTAAACAATGAAAGTATGGTGATTTATACTACAAGGCTCAAAAAAGGCACCAAAAATTCAATGCTATCTCACGACCAATTTGTACGAATTCGTACAAGTGCGTAAAAGGTGGCTATGTCTACAACCTCACTCGTACGAATTCGTACGATTTGTCTAAACCCACGTGATGGGTAGGTTTAGGGGTGGGGTCAGGTGTAGGTCTTTCGTGCGAATTCATACGAATTGGGCAACTCGTAAAACATGTACGATTTAGCAAAAATGTTACTAATTCGTACGAGTGAGGTCTTATGAATTCATACGAATTAGCCACCTCATAAAATTTGTATCGAATTGCTGTCCATTGGACTTCTTTTGTGGTGTTTTCTTTGTGTGCTTAGCAAGTTACCATTCACTTTGATTGTTTGGAAAACAGAAGCTTGAACATTCAGTGATCTCTTTTAGCATTTCACAGGTTGGAATGACACTGGTATGCGCAAATGATCACAAATGAAATTTTAGGGAGAAACATTTAAAGTGCAGTTTATATCTCATAATCCACTTTTTTATTACAGGAGGATGATCAGTACATCATTTTCAAGAATGAAATTTTCTCAACTGATGATCCAAACAGCATTATTACCAGAAAACACGAGGTAGAGATTGAGTTCTCATGTCGTTTTGAGAAGAAAAACAACATCTCAATGGAGTTCACTGCACGGAGACACACAACCACCATCACCGAGAGAGGCTTTGGAACCCTCACCTACCGCTTCGGGATCTTTCAAACAGTAAATTACTACCAAGAAATAGATGTGATCTCATATCCAGCAGAGTATGATCTTGGGGAGATGATTTACATGGAGATTGAATCCCAGTCTTCAATCAACAACACCGAGCTTTTCGTCGAATCATGTGTAGCGACACCATACAATGACCCCAACTCCCAAGTGTCCTACACAATCATCCAAAATGGGTAAGAACAATCGACCATGAGCTGAAGACACAAATTAGCACTGGTAAACAGTAAAATGAATTAACTCACAATGGATCTTCATCAATTTTATTTTTTCAGGTGCATCATGGATGAAACTCTAGAGTTCTACACAAGCCACCAACCAATGGTCCGCTTTGGCCTGCAGGCCTTCCAGTTTATTGGAATGCATGATCAGGTAAAAAATATATATATTATTAATTAGACAACATACAAAAACATGATGCTACTACTGACTATTAAGAATTAAGTATTCCAGAGAGCTGTGACATCATCTCTTTCTTTCTCCCTAGGTGTTCATCAGCTGTTCTGTGATTATGTGTGAGGCGAACAATCCCAACACCCGCTGCTCTCAGGGTTGCACCAACAGCACAATCGCTCCACCATCCCACCACCATCGCAAAAGGGAGGCTCCCATCCAGACCGGCAGTCACTTTGTCTCCCAGGGGCCCCTGAGGCTGAAGAGGAGCGTTGAGGGTGAAGGTAAAACCTCAGAAACAAGTTAACATATACGAATATTTTCATAGAATGTGATACAATTTTAAAGGTGCATTAAGTGTTGTGCTGGCTGAATCACAATAGAGTCTTTTACGATCATTTGTGAATTACTTTTAATTTTATTAATCGACACTTTGTGTGTTTTCCACAGTGTCCTCCACGATCTTGAACCTGAATATGGTTTTCATTGCCGGATGTCTCCTGGCAGCTGTTGGCATGGTGTGTGGGGTTCTCATCTACAAAACCAAGAGAACAGAGGTCAAATATCAACCGCTTCAATCAAATGAGATTTAATGGATCGGCCTCAAAGACTACAAAATTATTTAGTCTTTGCTCTCTCTGGGAAGATTATGATTTTGAAATATTTGTTTCTGTTTGATCACTTTTAAATATTGTTATAATCTATAAATGGTTGTTGGGGTTTAAAATAAAACCTATTTCACAGTTTTGGTATCTTTTTCTTGCATCCTTTAGATTAATTATAAAAAAATTATATCTGATTGATTTAAAAAGAGTTCAAATAATGCACATCCACAAAGAGAAATAAATAAACATACCTCATGTATTGTTTTTAGTTTTTTGTGTGTGTGTGTCTTTTTTCATGTTCACCAAAGGCTATTTCTGTGAATACAATCAGCATTACAAAATATTGCATTATTATGTGTTAGAATTAGATTGCATATGCATTAAAAATGCATGCATTATTATTATCAATTGTGGTTCATGAATACAAATTAGTGAATCATTAATCACATGAATGTTGAACCGCTTTCACAGCAACAAGTGAATCGAAATCAATGTCAAATGGACCATAAAAATATTCAAAAGAACACTATTTAATAACCATACTCATTTTAACAACAGCTTTTAAAATGAACCCTTATCAATATGTTCCCCACTAGAAACACTTTCAAAACATTTCAATTGAAATGTCCTTGAAACACAAATAAAATTGTATAAATTGTCGTTGTATGGATAGTTTTTGACTGTAATGAATATTCTAGTTCACTTGCTTACAAAGAAAGCTATAATTAAGGTGGTAGTTGGGGGCGGACTGCTGATGTTCCACTGAAGTTGCAGAACAACTATTAGTTGAAAAGGCCAAAACAACCAGGGTGATGGCGTGACTGCAGTGTTGTGCCGACAATCTCAAATTTCAAAGTAATCAATCAATCGACAATTGTTACTCTATGTTTATGTGCCATGTCTCCATGACAAAACTACCACACCTGATCATGAGTCCTCAGAATGAAAGTACAAGTGACACAAATATTTTAAATGGATGGGTGGAAAGAACAGTCAATTGGCATTCCACTCACTCTCATATTCAGGTGCAAAGCACCATCAAGAATAATCTGTGGAATTTATGAAAAATATTTACAAATAGCATGACAAAAATAAGTCATCCGCTACTGTCTGATTGACTATCAGTGCAGGAAGTGATAATGTGATAACGCCTTAAGACCATTTTAGACATTCTACTATCAAACTTTGCAGCCACATGTCAATTAACTCTTTCAGAGTATTAGTAGACTGTTAGGTTAGAGTTAGGGTTAGGGTTAGGGTTAGGGTTAGTAGAATAAGCCCAGACAGCAACATAGTGTCGGCCCAGATCCGGTTCACATCTGGTACACGTTGAACCCACATGTACCAGATGTGGCCCGGATCTAGGCCAACACTATGTTTCTGTCTGGGAGTTGACATGTACAAAAGTTATAGTCAGTAGAATTTCTATAGGGGACCATCAAAATAAAGTGTTAGCAGATATTAAGCAGACAGTCTACTACTACTCTACTGAGAGTTAGTCGACATGTAGTTGCAAAGTTACTTATAGTTAGTAGAATGTATAGCGGACTATTGAAGTAAAGTGTTACCTCACACTGGCAGTCATTTTAATTATATTCCATCAAGGTGGAAACTTCAAGCTGAAACTATTATATTGTTTTCTGTTCTGTTCTGTTCTTGTGTTCATGAAAAAAGCTTTGCAAACCTAAACATTCAAAAGTGATGTCAGTCAATCAATGTCAGATACTGAAAGACCTGTCACTAGTAGTTGATGATACTGGTAATGAGTCATGTCACAATTGCATTATACATGTGAAATACTTGTATATGGTAAATGGACTGCATTTATATAGCACTTTCAACAGACCCATGGCCACCAAAGCGCTTTACATATTGCCTCACATTCACCCATTCATTCACTCATTCATAAACCTACGGCGGCGTCAGCCATGCAAGGCGCCATCCAGCTCGTCGGGGGCAGCTGGGGTTAGGTGTCTTGCTCATGGACACCTCGACACTTGGTCAGGTGGAACCGGGGATTGAACCACCAACCTTCCGGTTTGACAACCTACATGAACCACTGAGCCACTGCTGCCCCGGTATAAGGCAATGAATAGAAATGTAAACTAAATGATTTAATTACAGTATGCAAGCAGCATTCATCTTATGTAAAATACAGAACTTTTTGAAATTGGCTAATACAAATATGGTTTTCAGGTCCTAATGACTGTCCATAATCATGTTGGACTTGATTGTGATCTCATTCTTATCTGTGCGTGATCATGAAAGTATTCTGTGTTTACAGGCTTTACCTGATGTTACTGTTGATCTTTCATTTCATCGTTCATTTCAACTTTCGTTTCATCAGTATTGCGCTGCATCCTTCACGCAAAGCAAAAGACAAAAGTCGTCTAGTTCCTTTAATATGTTATATGATTTTAAGCTTAAACCAATTCTGTTTCCAAATGTTATAAATGCATCAGCAAGTGAAATCTTAGTCAAGCAGGTGACATTTGAGAAAGCAAATAGGTATTGTCTAAATGGATTTATCTTATTTCAGCTAATTGTTGTGGAGACGTGTTGGCGTGAGAAACTGAAATAGAGCAAAGAAAAGAGACAAACTTTCTTATGTTCAATAACCTACAATCAACTAATGCAGAGATATCAATTTCCTGCAACAAGATTTTCCAGTCCACTGTGAACTTTGCTGTCAGACGCAAGGCATTTTTGCACTGAAACAGCAATGAATGAAAGAGTTCTGAAGAGGTATTTTTGCTATGTCGAGTGTGAGTTTCACATTTAAACCATATGATTTCTCGGAAGACATGGTTTACACTACTGTTCAAAAGTTGAAAGTAAAGATTTTTTCAAGAAATTAATTATTTTATTAATTAAAAAGTGATATATGCACTTCAAAAGAGTCTGCACACTCCACAAAAGACGAAGAAACGTCAAAAAGCGAGATGGAGTGTGTGAAAAAAAAAAACTTTTGTGGAGTGTGTGGACTCATTTGAAGTGCATATATCATTGGATTATTTTGTCTACGCACCTCATGTGGACTAGTTTGAAGGCGCGTTCCTGGCTACTCTTCATTAATTAAAAAGTGAAAGTTAAGAGATTTAGAATGTTACAAAAGTTTTATATTTCAAATGAATGCTGTATTTTGGAACTTTCTGTTTACAATATTAATGTATTTACTGTATTTTTGATCAAATAATGCAGCTTTTAAAGCACTTTCAAACACCATAACAGTACCATAAAGTTGCTAGTTCAATCGTCAAAAGAAGAGGTCACTATTAGGCCTATATCCTTTGACATTTGACCCAAATCTTTGGCTAACAAAAAGTTTGATCCACACTGCAGTTTATTTCGGGAAAAGAACTGCTCACTTAAAAAAGTAAAAAAAAGGAATTCATGACACACAAATAAAGGGAACAACTTGTTCTTTTTGTTTTCACATGCCACTCAGGGGCAGGTAAATAGACTGAACTACAATAATAGACTGGCCTGAGGAAACGGCTGTTTAAGAAACATACACACACATTGTGTTTTCATTTTTTCCATAGAAATTACGTTTTTTAAACTGTACAAACTGTATATTCAATCCCCTTACACTAACCCTACCCCAAAATCTACCCATCACAGAAAACTCTGCATTTTTACATTTTCAAAAAACATCACTTTTATAAGCTTATTCCTAATGGGAACCAAAAAATGTCTCCACAGGGACAAGGGTTTTGGATTTTGCCATCTTTGTAGGGACATTTTGTCCCCATAATGTAGGGTTTACCAGGACACATACACACACACACAAAGTGGAATATTTGATCAGAATTTCTGTGCAAAATTCTGCTCAAACATGCACATCTACAAAGACAAACAAACAAACAAACATCAACTATATCAGAGTATATCAAACTAATCCTTTTTTTTCCTTTCAGTGATAACTATTAGTTATTTAGTTACAACTATTAGTTCATTTTTGATTAAAATATTAAGGCTTCTGCTTAGTTAAGGAAATGTTCACATTCACTAATTCTATCACATTTTTAGCCCAATGCAGAAAGTCCCTGTAATGAGAGTATTTAGGAGAGTGCACTATTTTATATTTGTCCACTAGGTGGCAGGCCAGATTTATAATGCTTTTGAGTGCAAAAGTTACAGCAACACCAATTTCTAATATAAAACATCTTATCATCTGATGTAACTTTTTACAAAGCTACAGACATTAGCTTTCGACCAATACATTTTATTTCTTCTTATTTGTCAAGTGCTTTCAAATTAATTTGTTTAGAAAAAGGCATATTGTCCATAGAAACGTGCATGTATTTGTCCTGTTTTTCCATGACTGTGGGAACCGTGTGCATAAATAAATATGTTTTCTTTACAAAAGTCCAAATTTAAGCGGTCAAGTAGGCCATAATACTGACATAAAGATATCTTTAAGGTTTTTGCCATTTACACTGTAAAGAATTATATGATCAATAAGTTTTAAGTTTAACAATAAGTTCAAGAAGTTTAGACTGATTTAACTCATCAAAACAAGTTAAGCAATTTCCAACTAGTTAAACAAGATTTAATACATGTCAGTTTAGTGTAATTTAAGTTGAAATGACTTAAACATCCAAGTTGATTGTACTTAAAAATGTAAGGCAGCAAAATATTTTTTAAGGGGTGGTTAAATATGATTTCACTTTTCTAACTTTAGTTAGTGTGTAATGTTGCTGTCTGAGCATAAACAAATCTGTAAAGTTACAATGCTCAAAGTTCAAAGCAAAGTGAGATATTTTCTTTTAAAGAAATTGCTTTTTAAGGACTTCAACAAACAGCTGGTTAGGACTACATGACATTCCTCCCGGGTTAGTGACATAACGAACCCTAAAATTTACATAAACCCCACCCCTGGGAACACGATTTATAGATTATCAAGACAGAACATGCTAATCAATTACTAGAAGATAACTACACATATGCTCCATAAATTCATCAACTAACCATTCAGAAATGTTGTCAACATGTTGTCTCTCCATCTTTCTGACTTCGGTTTGAACATAAAAGGCTAAAAGTTTTTGAAATTTTCAGTGCATGTCTGTGTGAGATAAAAGGACACAAGCTCTTGAAGCTCCGCCCTCTGTGCCGGGAGCAGCAGCTCATTTGCATTTAAAGGAACAGACACAAAAACGGTGCATTTTTGCTCACCCTAAAAAAGCGACAACTTTAACATGCTGTATAAAAATATCTGTGGGGTATTTTGAGCTAAAACTTCACATACACACTCTGGGGACATCAAAGACTTATTTTACATCTTGTGAAAAGGGCATTATACCACCCCTTTAACAGTTCCCATATAATCATAGCAATACCTGTTCCTTTTGTAAGGAAGACAGTATATTTAAATGCATATTACTTTTCTATGGAGCTTTAAACTAACCTGATTTGGTAGTTAAGCAGGAGTTCAACAATAGGAGGCCTATTGTTCATCCACAGATCAAGTATAGGGTCTATAGGAAAAACAGTAATTTGCAAAAGCAAGCCAGCATAAAAATTAATCATTCCTTTAATAAAAAGTAAACAATAAAAACACACAATGTAGGCCTAATAGATGAATTGATACCTACACCACATAATCTGATGGATTCATAGGAATTTATCGTTGGAAGTTTGCATGCAGCTAATTGTGATCTCGATGTGCACTAAATATGAAAAATAGCTATTTTAATGTTCACAAAAATTCAAAAATGGATGTTTATTTTGCTTCTTATAGTTGACTAAACACACAGAATTATACTAATTTAACAAATAAAGAAATGAATGGCCACCTTATTATTCGGCCATATGTTGACATGCATTGCTGCAGTTTACATTGACTCTCAGTCTTTCCTAATGAATGTTAGATAGCAGCTGGATATGTAACTTGGCCTTTAAATGGCATTGATTTTCTTACCTGATGCTCCATTCTAGGGTGCCACTTAACAAGCAGTTGTTCCAATCATTATGGGATCCTGAGTCACATGGCACAGCGGGAGACTAATTAATCGATCAAACTTGGGTAAAAGCTGGTTATGCTGTAGGAGAAGATGATGATGATGATGATATGAACAGGCTGTGAGTTTCATCATAATGGAATTTTTTTTTCGATAAAGACTATTACACCCATATTTTTTCATGCACTTAACATACAATTTATATGAGGAATAGATTAATAAAAAGGAAATATATCCTCTTGCCATTTCAGACTCAATTTTACCATTAGGCAGTAAAGGAAGTATTCTGTACAGCTCAGTACAAATCTTCCTTCGATTTAAAGAGGACTAACAGCTGATCACATAAAGTAAAAAAATACAGAGTCTAGTCTGTGCCAGGGCTACAGCGAACAGTAGGCCAGTAAATAGGATTTTAAAATCTTCTATAAATACATTTTTAATTAGTTTAGCAAGAAGTATCTGCCAACCCTACTTAAATACTCCTGAAGTCTGAAAATAAACTAAGAGGATCAGAATTTAAAAATAACAATGACCAAATAAACTTCACTCAAGAATCTGATAGCATAAGAAAAATCAACACTAAAATGTGCTTGAGAGACACCAGAGTGATCAGTCTTAAATAAGGATAAAGAAAACCAAGTCATTTTTTTAAAGATACTATTTAAGGAACCAGAAGGCAGTGTGGAATAAGACATGATTACTTAACTCATTATGCAAAGTTTTCAACATAAGTTGCTTCATGAAGAAAGCACAAGCTTAACAAAACAAGCATCATTTACTTCATTTATTATAATAAATATATTTTATGTACACTAATTTAACATGAGTACAGTTCATATGTACAAATCAACTATCATACTAGAGTGTTTTTCAGAACACGCCTAAGGCCCATTTTTCAAGAGTACAAGCAGTCAGTGATGAGCCATTTTCAGAGACATTGACCAATAGCTTGCAAAGGGACTAAAGGGATAGTTCACCCAAAAATGAAAATTTTGTCATCATTTACTCACTCTCAAACCTGTATGAATTTCTTTGTTCTGTTCAGTTGATGGGACATTGACTTCCATAATATATATAAAAAAAAATACTATGAAAGTCAATGGTGGCCCACAACTGTTTGGTTTCCGACATTCTTCAAAATATCTTCCTTTGTGTTCAGCAGAAGAAAGAAATTTATACAATTTGAGGGTGAGTAAATGATGACAGAATTTTCATTTTTGGGTGAACTATCCCTTAACAAGAATCCTGGGGAGGTCAGAAACACAATGAGCAACCTTAAATATGTCACCTACCTATAAACTGTGAAACAAATACTTGTTAAATATGCACAACCCGCTGATGCTCTGTCAGAGGGTCACAAAAGTTGTATTCTTTAGGTTGTAGGTCTTTGCAGAGAAATGAAACAGCCAGTTACTGATATGCCAAAACAATTGACAATTCATTTAAAATTCAAACTTTAGCTTAAAAAAGTACCTTAAGTAAAACCTTTTCTGAGACAATCCCACTTCTGATTGTACACTGTTCAGTTGTTTTACCTCCAGGGGTTGAGGAAGCAGTCATGACAGACCACTGGAAGAGTTTTTATTCCTTTTGGCTATTCCCTTTAAACACTGATGCATTTTACTAATACCGAGGGCCAGGTGATCTGTTTATCTCCACATCAAGAGCAACATAAACTGCCTCCGCAAATTGACAGGCCTACTGTAGCAACGTGTTGCTTCCTCCATAAGAAAATCTAAAGTCATCCAGATATACATGCCAAACTATAGGCTACATTATAAATTAATCACCAGGTACCCCAGAATTCCAGCTATGAGTAAAACAGCAGTGAAAATGATCCCCGCGAATACTCTCATCATCCCAGATTCTCCTTCGACCGTTTCTTTGGGTTCCTCCTCGCAGATCGAGATGACACCAACTGATGAATTCCCAACACTGACGGTGGATTTCAACTCGGCTCCCGCCTCCTGTTTCGCCTCGACTGCCCACGGCGCCACCTGGACCTTCATCTCCATCTCCTCCATCATCTGGTCCACCTGAGCGATCTCGGTCTCCAGCTCTTTGAGGTCCACCGTGTCGATGTTCGCATCGGCTTCGTATTTCATGTTTTGGACGCTCATGGCTCGCGCAGCCACGGTGGTGGTGCTGCCGGTCATTCCCGTTTGGATGAGGTGTCTCGTTGGCACTTTGAGAGGGAAATCCTGCCCGATCTCTAAGGATCGCTTCATGTCCACCTCCAGGAGATCCATGCTGCTGGTGAAGAGCACCCAGAGGCGCTCGTATTCTGCACGATCATCTTTACTGATGCTTTTGTCCTTCAGAAGAGACGTCAGTTTAGTCCTGTTGGCCACTGCCAGCTCCTGGGCTTTCTTTCGGGTCTTTTTAAGTTCCTCACGCAGGTTTTGGGAGTCGGATGTGCTCCCCAAAGCGATAACAAGATGCCTGTAGCAAGCTGTTACTTTGTTCAGAGCGTCCAACATGGTCTTGCATTCATCTTTGCCCATGTTTGCGCGGGGATATGGATACGTTTCTCACTGAAAAAATCCAAAAGAAAATAATATTTTAATATTATTAATAACACGCTGGATGATAGTGTCTTCTAGTTTCCACGGGAGAAGAGCAGCCACACGAGTGCACTCATCATCATCATCGCTCTCGTCATTGCAAATTCCTCACCATCCATGTTCCCTCTTGGTGCAGACAGCAACAGTCGGGCTTATCACTAAATGGATCCCTAAACGGCTTTAGTTGTGCTGTCAGAGATTAGAAAGCTTCAGTAGGCTATGTCCGCATGAATTTAAAACGTCGCCTCTCTTTTTCTTTTTGCGCAACGAGCATGCCATTTTAAAACATAACAGGTGTTCATTTTAAAACTCCAAAGAGAACGTCTACCTCCATGACATCACAAAGGCATTCCGAGAGAGAGAGCAATTTAAACGGATTCTCCGAAGGCGGAATTTAAACAAACGCCCGAGCGTTCTTAACGCGACTTGACGCGCGGAGTTGATCGCGTGTGATGTTTTTGTCGATGATGATGATAGGGATGGTGATGATGCCGAGATTTTCATAAGACAGCAATCCGTTATTCGCCCGTCCACGGTGATACGATTTTAAATAGGCTACGAGTAAACGCTTGCTGGTGAAATAACCAGTCACTCACATCCTGGGAGATCAGCCAAACCTGTCGCGATTGGTTGGCCGATACCATTTAATTCCTTTTTTTTTTTTTTTTAGGTCTCTCAAAAGTATTTATGAACACTATTTGGAAATTATATTTTTAATAAATACTAACAGCGTTGTTATAAAATGTGTTATTATCAAAAAAATAATATATAAAAACTAAGAATATTTTTGACATTGTTACAGGGTAGGCTTTAGATCCTTTTTTTTTTTTTACAGTCTATGGTATAAATGTGATGCAGTTTGGAAAACAAACATGTTATAACAAAACATGTTATGAGCTTCTGTTTTGTGCTTTGCATGATGCCTCTCCACAGTAAATGTTTGAAGAACAGGTGCAGTGCTACATTTGAACAAAGAACATGCAGTCCAATATAAGAGCTGATATTCATAAACCATTACAGTGATGTCATGGCTGAAAAGGTGCACAGCAAAATATAGTTGATCCTTTTCTTGGTTAGATTTAGCTCAAGTGGTTTTGGAACACCTTACAACTATACTTACAAATCCCTACGCTACTTGGAAGTGTTGATGCTGAGTGGCTTATATGGTTTATTTTGTTCAGCAAAGCTCACAAAGGCTTACATTTGGACTTTAATTGAACATGTAAACATGCTGCAAACAATTAGGAGTTTTTGATGAGGCATTAAAAGCAACAACAGGCATTAGCTCTGGAGAAACAAGCAACTTTTGAGCATCAAGCAATCTAATTTTCATTGTATTTTTTTTTTTTTTACTTTCTATTTCTTGTCATTTAGCCTCAGTTTATCTCAAGATTGAAGATGCACTGTTTTAGCTATTAAAGATTTAGTACCACCTTACATATGACATTAAAATACAAACTAATGCAAATTATGCAATCAAAATAGTTGTTATCATTTACTGTATAGTGCTGTATTATATATCTCATTTAAATCAGTTACGCATATCATAAGTTGTGTATGTGCTATTGGTTTTATTTTTAACCTTAAAAATGCATATAGCAGCATTTCATACTTATTTTTATTTTGCCCTTCAAGTTCAGATACAAGTTTAATAAAGATTTCTTGCGCAAAACAGTTTTAGTTTTTATGACTATTTTCCACATTCTTCATTCCCAGTCTTTCATTCCCAGATGAAGAATTTTCTAAACTTGTCATGTTAATTTAGGGTTCTTTGAATTGGAAAAACTGAATTTGGAAAAATATTAAGTTCACTAAAACTAGAAATATGATTTGAGATGACTCAAAACCAGTCTGTTTTACAAATTAAGCACTATGTCTAGCATTGTATGATTTTTCAGTTAAATATAGGCATTGTTTTCTATATGGGTCACTTTCACTTAATCACCATTGGCAACCACTCAACCATGTGCTACTTTCAATAGCATCTCATTTCAAAACATCTTATGCCAGATTGTGCCTCTCATTAACAGACAGGCACTTGTTGGAAAATAATGAAACGGGAGCCAGATGCTATAAGATGTATTGCTTTGTGATGTATTGATTGTGCATTGACAAATGATATGGATTTCACAAATTAATTTTGCATGAATCTGTCTGTCTATCTATCTGTCTGTCTATCTATCTATCTATCTATCTATCTATCTATCTATCTATCTATCTATCTATCTATCTATCTATCCATCCATCCATCCATCCATCCATCCATCCATCCATCCATCTATCTATCAGAGAGAAATAATTTGGGAGAGCTGCTCTGCAATATTTGTTCTAGATTGAATGAGAGACCATGGGGAGTTGAGAATGCCAAATATATTTGAAAGAAGGATTAGTCATGCATTAATAAGGAGGAAATATTGATTTTTGTTCTCAGTTTACCCTTTCCTCTGCACTTATCCAGATAAAAACCCAGAGTGTATGTGTAACGGTTAAGAATCTGTGCTTCCATCACAATTGTTGTGAGCAGGATCCCAGTCTGAGGCAACCTTCAGCTATAGCTTTGCTTCTGTTATCACTATTGTCTCTTTAAGAAAGACGCCTATAACCCCAGGTTTGCTCCAGCGGGAACGTCTCCGCAATTATCTCACTGGGAGATGTTCTAAATAAAAAGCCACTGCCAAATAACAATTATACATTTGCATACTCACAGACTGCATCTGTCTTGTTTTAATTGATAATTACAGTGTTTTTAACGTGTTTCTAATGGGATAGGGAGTCGCATATTGTTTTGCTGTACAATAAGAGCCATGATGTGTCTGAGACTTCACCTGCTGGGAGACCCAGAGGACACATAAAGGAAAAAACCTCCACATTAACCTGCTGTGTGCATGCAGAATAGGATATGCCGTTCCAACTGCTCCGCCATAGGGTGAAAAACAGCACGTCCCTGCAGGCCACTGGCTGAGTCAGCCTCCCAGTCACACCCTACCAGTGTGCCCACCTCAAGAGACTTCATTCAGGTGATTAGAATACAGTATAGTAATCAATTATCAGTGGGTTTTTTTGCACAGTGCACAGGAAAAATATAAACAGGAAATAATATACTGTATATATATATATATATATATATAGCTATATATATATATATATAGCCTATTATATGTACCATGGTTAATTCAATAGTTTAGTATTCTTATTATAGTGCAATTAAAATGAAAGCTCTCTGGTTGTTACAGTTATCTGGACTCATTCATCATAGTTTCACTTTCATTGACTTTCAGTTAGTTTTGTATTGTTAGTTGACCAAACGTAAGAAAAGAGTAATGACATGTATAATGTTACAAAAGATTTATATTTAAAATAAATGCTCTTTTGAACTTTCTGTTATTATTCTATTCATATCAAAGAACCCTAAAAAATAAAATGTATCATGATATATTAAGATATAATTTTAATAAAATAAAATATTAAGTTTCTGCTTTCAACAATGATAATAGTCATAAATGTTTCTTGAGCAGCAAATCAGCATATTAGAATGATTTCTGAAGGATCACGTTGCACTGAAGACTGGAGTAATGATGCTGAAAATTCAGCATAAATTGCATTTTAAATGATATCAAAGTAGAGAGCAGTTCTTTGAAATTGTTATATTATTTCACAAATGAAAATGATAACTTATTTAGTCAAAACATTTACCTAAATGCTTATTTACAAAGCTTTTTAGTACTTGATTCTTGATGAATCAAGCTAATTGAGTGATCTTATTTTTGCAGTGTTGTTTTTAGCTAGGTCTATAGTTTTATTCATACATTTTTATTCTTAGCGAAAGCTTAAATGTATTTTGCGATTATCTATCTATCTATCTATCTATATAATGATTTTTAGATGTATGTGTGCAGACCGATTCAGATTTCCCTTGGGGGATAATAAAGTCTATTTCATTTCATGGAACCTTATCCGATACCAAAGCTCAAAGTAGCTTTTGTGATGTATATATATGAAAACAACAAAAAGCTGCCAGCACCAGATGTTATGATTAGGTTAATCATGACATCTGGTGCTGGCAGCTTTTTGTTGTTTTCATATATACCTTCACAAATTCCATATTACTTTGTGCTTTGAGCGGATCTGATGCCCCAGAGCCACTGAGGGAATCTTGCAGGAAACTGACACACAACCAATCATGCTCAGGCAAAATGTTGCTTGATGCTTAATGGCTCTTCTCCATGCAGTGGATGGAGAGGTGACCTGAAATACACCCACAACAGGAAGCTCTTATGGAGAGGGCAAATCAGTCCACAAGCTTGCAGATGCTTTCCTGTAAAAGCAGTAAGGTTTGTTTCGGTGCCAGACTAGTTCTTTACTTTTCCTGGATATATTGAATTTAAAATGTAATCTTTAAAGGGATAGTTCACCCAAAATTGAAATTTCTGTCATAATTTACTCACCCTCATGTCATTCCAAACTTGTAAGCATTTCTTACTTCTGCGAAGCATAAATATTCTTTATGCTATATTTTTTAGTTCCAATTGACCTAGATTGTATTGACAAAAAAAAGAGAAGGAAATGCACGTTTTAGGGAGTGTGAAGAGAGGACTCAAAAGCAGAGGGTTTGTGCAACAGTTTATTAGACACAGGTAATAAACAATAGTGTAGTGACACACACACAGACAACAAAGGATGTGTGAGAGCTCCAGAGCCATCCGTACAGACACCTGTGGACACACTGCTGTGGAAACCACTTCAGATGTATGCCCAATGGGACGGGGAGCGAGACGAGACAGGACAGCGAGCGAACGGCCAGCTGTATAACTCCTCGTCTAGGCATCCTGGGCACAGCAGCAGACAAGTGTAAGACACAAAAACACAGCAAAGGTCCAACAAAAGACGGTGCACACAAAAAAACTACTGACAACAAGGGGCAGACACAGCAGAGAATATAAGGGAAAAGGAAACAAGAGACAGGAGAGGGCAATCAGCCGGTCAATCAGGGCAATCTGCACACACCCGCACGGCAAAATCAGCACTGATCACGAGCTGCAGAAGATGACAGGACAACACAGACAACAGGGAAGCCGATGGAGCACCCTGAACCAGCACAACATGGGTTTGGAACGACATGTGAGTGATAAAAAATATGACAGAATTGTAACTTTTGGGTGGACTATCCCTTTAACCCTTAGTCTTAATCTTTAGCGACCCAGGACGTCATTCATACCCTCCTCCAGTGGCGTGCACAGACCTCCTTCGGGGCAGGGGCGGAAGGACCCCTTTATTTATTTTTTAAATAAATCACCTGTATTTAAAGCAGTACCCGTCTGTCTGTTGTTTTTATATATTTTAATGACTTCCTCACAATTATTTGGAATATCTCACTCGATGGAGAGCAGCAGTAGGTCAGAGAGCCTCTCTTCATTACCAATGAAAATATGTTGATACAATACACATCAAACAAAAATAGGGAAATGATGATAATATTACAAAATATTATTTACTTTACCAAACAAAACAGAGAAATCAGGTAGGTAATTATGAGGAATTCATGTTTAGTTATGTTGATGTTATACATTTTATGTATGTATTCATTAAAGTGTTAGCTATCATGAAATCAGTAACACTTTACAATAAGGTTTCATTAGTTAAGTTTGTTAACATGAACTAATAATGAACTGCACTTCTACACCATTTATTAATCTTAGTTAATATTAATTTCAGCGGTCCGTGTACTTTTTGTTCATTTAATTTCCTGTTTGGAATGGAATAACGAGAAATGAAAACCAGCTCGTTTATTCGTTTTTTAGTTTAGTTTAAAAAACGAAAAATGAGATTTTGGCCCGATTTTTCATTTTTCGTTTGTGGTTTACAAATCGGTTTATGGGTTCAATATTTCATTTGCACATGTGGGCGGTGCTGAAACGCCCCTTTCATCTGATTGGTCAAAACGCTCCGCCTTCAGTAAGCTACGAGCCTTTCTTCTGTCAGGCAGAATAAGAGTCAGTACGAGTGCGGCACTGACAAATGTACTTTAATAAAATAATGTCTGAAACCACCACTCACTGTTAACTACGCACAATATTTGAAGCAGAAATATGTTGCTGGTCACGTAATTCGTGCTGCTGCAAGCAACCCCAATAATGTGAGCCACAGTATAGCCTATGACAGATTATTTTAGCATGATGTATTTCCCGTTGATAAATACAGTGCAAATAGTTCAGATATCTCTTTGGATAAAAGGGAAGTGGAAATAAAAATCAATAATAGGCTGAACTGTACCATGATAATATGTCCATAATATTAGATGTCCGTAGATGACATACCCATAACTGTTACATTAGAGTTAGGGGATAACACAGTTTGTACAGTATAGAAATCATTATGTCTAAAGTTCCCATTAAACATGAAAACCCAACAACCCAATGGGAATATATCCTTATTGTGTAAAACATCCAGAGGTGGACAGTAACAAAGTACATTTACACTTTCTGAGTATCTGTACTTTACTTGATTTTACTGTACTTGAAACTGATTTTCATTTTCAACGTTGGGTTTGGTCTTCTAAATGTGAATTTTGCCCTTGTTTTGGTGCACACTAGCTTATAGATAACAGTAAGGCAAACATATTCATACTAAAAGCCAAAAAACATTAAATCCCTCTGGAACTGTGTTCTAAAAATTAATTTGATATTGATATGAGGGTAGAAAGGCAGGCATAGATTCAGAGGCATAAGGTAGCCTACTTTAAGTATTACACACAACAATGCAACAATAAAAAAATAAAAATGTATTTTATTTTTTTTAGTAGGCTACATCTTAAAATATAGAGCTCATGGCAAATAAAAGTTCCAGATGGACAAACATTAAATGCAAAAACCAGTGTGAATAACAATATCTTAAAATAAACTGGAGAGCGGATACACAGATATGGCCTATTTATGAATGAAATTCATGCATTTATTTGTCATTTAAACTGATGCAAACAGGGAAAGAGAGTAGAAAACACTTATTATCCTGTCGCCCCCTCTAGTGGACAGCATTAAGTATTACGGCCTTCACTGCTCAGATAACGCAAGTCAAGGGATTTTTTGGGAAAGTAAGTCTGACCAGTTAGAAAAGATATAAGCGAGTCAGACCAGTCTGAAGGTCTGAGCTGAATTTGGTGAAGCATTAAAGTTCTAGGTGGAGTCAATTTCTCATAATAATAATAATAAATAATAATAATAATAATAATGTTCAAATATGCTGGCTTTCTTAAGCCAACATAATAAAGAAAACTCAGTATGTAATAAAATTGTATTAGTTTTATAATAAAACTAATAACATTTTAAAGGTAGCCTATGCCGTGCTCTTCAATTTACATGATTTTAATTAATCCCAAACCTGGTAATTTTGTCAGTATTAATGTACGTTCACTGATTCTAGCTTCTCTCTTTTCTGTCTCTTTCTTTTCATGTGAACTGAGTAGGCTACACATGCTTACATTCATAAATATACATTTTATTTCTATTCAATTTTCAAAATTATTTATAGCCTAGGCTATATAAAAGACGAGAGTGGTAGGCTACATGTTACGGACATATTATCATGATACAGTTCAGCCTATTATTGATTTTTATTTCCACTTCCCTTTTATCCAAAAAGACGGATCTATTTGCACTGTATTTATCAATGGGAAATACATTATGCTAAAATAATCTGTCATAGGCTATACTGTGGCTCACATTATTGGGGTTGCTTGCAGCAGCACGAATTACGTGACCAGCAACATACTTCTGCTTCAAATATTGTGCGTAACAGTGAGTGGTGGTTTCAGACATTATTTTATTAAAGTGCATTTGTCAGTGCCGCACTCGTACTGACTCTTATTCTGCCTGACAGAAAGAAAAGCTCGTAGCTTACTGAAGACGGAGCGTTTTGACCAATCAGATGAAAGGGGCGTTTAAGCACCGCCCACATGTGCAAATGAAATATTGAACCCATAAACCGATTTGTAAACCACAAACGAAAAATGAAAAATCGAGCCAAAATCTCATTTTTCGTTTTTTAAACTAAACTAAAAAACGAATAAACGAGCTGTTTTTCATTTCTCATTATTCCATTCCAAACAGGAAATGAAATGAACAAAAAGTACACGGACCTTCAGCATTTACTAAAACATTATTAAAATCAAAATTAGTTAATGCACTGACTGTGACATAACATTAACAAACAATTAAAAGTTGTATTATTATTAACTAAGATTAACAAATAGGCCCACAGTAGCCAAACAAATGTTTTGCTCATGATTAGTTAATGTTAGTTAATATGAATAATAAACAAATGAACCTTATTGTAAAGTGTACTATGAAATCAAAGATATAAATTCTTTACAATTTAGAGCTGGACATGGACTTAAAGGAACACTCCACCGTTTTTTTGAAATAGGGCTTATTCACATTCTTTCATACATTTAGATAGGTGGGTAAATGCATTTTTGTCTCAGTGCATGCATTGTTTTAGTTTGACAGGGTCGGCGCTAGCTTAGCTTAGCACAATGAATGGAATCCTTTGTTGCCAGCTAGCATGGCCTGAGTAAAAGTGATAAAAAAAATACTTCTTGTGGCCTGCGTATTCACAACGAGTACAAATAGCTATGCAGATTAACACTAGGCGATTTCCTAGGCAGATATTGACTTGGGACTATATTAGGGGGAAGCACAGGCGAAGCACGGCTACTTAGGCGAAGAACAGCTACTTGGGCGCCGAGATATCACGCAACACATGAAATCCCACGACTTCCGTCAACATACTGGCGCGAATAGTAGCTGCCTGGCTATTTTCCCAACAGTACATGAATGGTGATGAACATGGCTGATTTTGTGTGAGCCAGAACCATACTTATATGTACAAGAGTTTACAGAAAATGAGTGGAAATAGAACGACAGGCGGAGGTTGCGATCGCTCAACAGCCTGAAGACGTGAGGATGAGAGCCAACACGAATTGGTGGTGTGAATGTGGGGGAATATGCCAATCTATGCCGACTGAAATAGTGTCTGTGCTGTGGCGAGTGGGACAAGTTACTGCCATCGATGACCAGGCTCAACGCGTCAGATCAAGATGAGCGTGCCCGCAGTTGTGTCACAGCTACCGAGGATTTCACGGCGTTGATCCATCCGGCAGTACTTGATTTTTTTTTCCAGTGTGATAAAGTGAACTGGAAAAAACGCCCCACGCCGAATAGACCAAATGGCCAGCTGTCCACAGAGTAAGTGATTATTTTAAACATGACACATGTAGAGTAAACTGCTTGTAGCCTTCTCCTCATAGTAGCCTAGTTGTACTAAAACTCCTGAGTCAAAAGAACCAGGCTAACTCGGTGAGAGAAATAGCTAACTTAGCCCTCAGTCATTTCATTTTACAGGTAACGATAACAGCGAATTTTATTTTAGTTTGGTTGTTCATGCTAAACAGGTTGAATTCAACATGAGGTTACACTAGAGGAGGCTAACGTTATTTGAACCATAGTCTATATACAGCTTCTCAGCATCTATCTTACAACCGAATAAAGACACAGATTAACATAAGGAAGAGTAATAAAAGACAACTTACATGTGCACTTTGTTCTGCCTGTGCTTTGAAAATATATGGGATGGGAAAGCTGTGTTTCAGACGTAGTACCGTCTTTCTGGGCCCATATTCCATTTTTTCAAAGTAACTTAGTCCTCCGGTGCAAAATGCTCTTCGCAAACACGATACTGTTTAATTTTGTAGAGAGGCGTTGAAGTACAGATCTCCAGAGCAGCTAGCCATTTATTTCTCAGTTCCACATTCGATGGAATTCTGTGAAACATTACATTTGTGTATGTCCTTTGCTTGTTCTCACAACCTTTTGCTACGCAGGTAATTACCATGTTTGCTGTAACTGTAGCTGTAACTTCTCAAAAAAAAAAAAAAATCCAAAAGCGAAGACACTCGGTGCAGGTCACGTGTGTTGTTCTTCTTCTTCTGTGTTTTGACTCCTTGCACGCCGGTATGTTGACGGAAGTCGTGGGATTTCATGTGTTGCGTGATATCTCTGCGCCCAAGTAGCAGTGCTTCGCCTGTGCTTCCCCCTAATATAGTCCCAAGTCAATATCTGTCTAGGAAATCGCCTAGTGTTAATCTGCATAGCTATTTGTACTCGTTGTGAATACACAGGCCACAAGAAGTAATTACGTGGGTTTTTTTGTTTTTTTTATCACTTTTACTCAGGCCATGCTAACTGGCAACAAAGGATTCCATTCATTGTGCTAAGCTAAGCTAGCGCCGACCCTGTCAAACTAAAACAATGCATGCACTGAGACAAAAATGCATTTACCCACCTATCTAAATGTATGAAAGAATGTGAATAAGCCCTATTTCAAAAAACGGTGGAGTGTTCCTTTAAAATTTCCTTTCACTAACGTTAGCTGTATTTCCCCAAGCTAATAACACTTGCTATGGCCTTGGATAAAAACGAATGACGTCAGACTCAGAATGCGGCTGAAATTGAGTTATACTTTTATGATTGTTATGCATAACTCACATGCTACCGCAACTTTTACAGTAGCAGTAACAGTAACTTTTACTCGCGGCGAACTGCTGCGTATAGCGCTGCAAAGGAAACTCCGCCTACTACCACTTCACCTCCGCCAAATGCTTCCGCCAAAAAAAATATTAAATAATATTGATAAATAATTATTGTTAGTGGCAATGGTGTATAAGTGTATAAGTGTATTGTTATTTATTATAATATTTATTTTAATAATTATTAATATTTACATTTATCAGAGAGGGGCACAATACATTTTGAGACAAAAGGGACAGGGGCTTATCCCGTCAGAAGAATTGCGCGATAACTTCATTATTTATTTTTCCGTCTGTATCATCTCAGTGAGCTTTTGTTAGGTTTTACCCATGCGCAGTAAGGTGAATCAGGGTTCTCAAGTTTTATCAAAAGCTTGGAGTGAGATCATATGCAGTTAGGGGAGGAGCCCTAATGGAGTGTGTGTGTGTGTGTACACAAGAGTACACACTCAGTTTATGAAATGTGTTTTGTGTTGTAAGTGTTTGTTGCACATTTTGATGCCTTGATAACAGGGGTAGGGGGCTCCCACTTGAAGCACTGTAGCTCTTTAATGTAACTAGAAAGACTATTAATACAGTATAATATATAATTTAAAATAAAATGAAGAAATACATCTTCATTCCTTCCCATACCCACTAACATTTCCCTTAGTTCATGATTTCATGAACTTCTTCACTGAGAAAATAGAAAACATCAGAACCACAATTGTAAACGTTCAATCCTCAATCGCACCTTATAATTCAGCCTCAATTATCCCCCCGCAAGAACAATTACAGTGCTTTACAACTATAGAACAAAAAGAGTTAAATAAACTTATCACTTCATCTAAAACAACAACATGTTTATTAGATCCTATACCAACTAAACTACTGAAGGAAGTGTTACCTGTAGTGGAAGAGCCTCTCCTCAATATTATTAACTCGTCTTTATCTTTAGGTCATGTTCCAAGAACATTTAAACTGGCAGTTATAAAACCTCTCATTAAGAAACCACAATTAGATCATAATAATCTAGCAAATTATAGACCCATTTCAAATCTACCTTTTATGTCTAAAATACTAGAAAAAGTTGTGTCCACTCAACTGGGCTCTTTCTTGCAAGAAAATGACATCTATGAAAAGTTTCAGTCAGGATTCAGACCGCATCATAGCACTGAAACTGCCCTCGTTAAAATCACAAATGATTTACTCTTAGCTTCTGACCAAGGCTGCATCTCAATACTAGTTTTACTTGATCTTAGTGCTGCGTTCGATACTATAGATCATACAATACTCTTAGATCGACTACAAAATTATACTGGTGTTCAAGGACAAGCATTAAGCTGGTTTAGATCATACTTATCAGACCGCTACCATTTTGTCTATTTAAATGGAGAAAAATCGATCATAATTCCAGTAAACTATGGAGTGCCACAGGGATCTGTGTTGGGCCCTCTGTTATTCTCAATATATATGATACCACTTGGAAATATTATAAGGAAACATGGAATTAGTTTCCATTGTTATGCTGATGACACTCAAATATATATTTCATCACGGCCGGATGAAAACGCTAAATTATCCAAATTGACAGAGTGTGTTAAAGATATAAAAGATTGGATGACGCGTAATTTTCTTTTATTAAATCCAAGACAGAGGTAATACTTATCGGTTCAAAAAACCGCCCACAGAACCTCTCACAATACAACTTTAACATCGTAGGATGTCCTGTTACTTTATCCTCTACAGTAAAAGACCTGGGTGTTATACTCGATTGTAACCTGTCTTTTGAAAATCATATTTCGTATGTTACAAAAACAGCCTTTTTCCACCTTAGAAACATTGCTAAGCTACGTAATATGCTATCAGTTTCTGATGCAGAAAAGTTAGTTCATGCATTCATGACCTCGAGACTAGATTACTGTAATGCTTTATTAGCCGGTTGTCCTGCATCCTCAATAAACAAGCTACAGTTAGTCCAAAATGCCGCTGCTAGAGTTCTTACTAGATCAAGAAAATATGATCATATAACACCGATTTTATCATCACTACATTGGCTACCTATAAAGTTCCGTATTAATTATAAGGTATTGCTACTGACTTATAAAGCCCTAAACGGCTTAGCTCCAGTCTATTTAACGGATCTTCTAACGCCCTATAATCCATCGCGCTCTTTAAGATCAATAAATTCAAGGCTTTTGGTCATACCTAGGATATCCAGATCAACCAAAGGAGGGAGAGCATTTTCACATTTGGCTCCAAAACTCTGGAATAGCCTTCCTGATACTGTTCGTTGCTCTGACTCACTCTCCCAGTTTAAAACTAGATTAAAGACGCATCTTTTCAGCCAGGCATTCATATAATATTGTTAATCTCACAGTTTCAAACTACAATCCGGCCTCTAGTTCATAAATGCCAGAGGAGAACTGGCCCCCGACTGAGCCTGGGTTCTCCCAAGGTTTTTTTTTTCTCCATTAGGTCACCTGATGGAGTTTTAGGACACCATTAGGTCACTTGATGGAGTTTTTCGGTTCCTTGCCACTGTTGCCTTTGGCTTGCTCAGTTGGGGATATTTTGGGGATATTTAATTTTATTCTATCAATCAATAAATTCCACTAGAAACAAACTTTGTTGTATTATTTTATTTTAATACTGTGAAGCTGCTTTGATACAATCTGTATTGTGAAAAGCGCTATACAAATATACTTGATTTGATTTGATTCGATTTGATTTAGTTTCAGATAACATAAACTAGCCAAACTGAGCCAAAGCTTCTGGCCTGGTTGCAAAGTAGTTGTAGAGTTTTTGACAGCATCAATAATAATGTATACGATGGGCAATATATTAAATGTTCTAGCCTAAAAATGTTAGACGAGATTTCTTCCAACTTACCTTCTCCAACGTGTGTTCGCGCGATGTTGTTGGTTACCTAGTAACGAACGTACGGTGGCCGAGAATGTTCCGTCAAACCCGTGTGTTCGCGCATCTATGTTGCCTAGTAACGAACGCAATCTGGCCGAGATACGTGCTGGCGGCAGGAAACTTCACTTTGTGTGCCTGCGTCTCGTATACAACGTTACATAATGCTTGCAGGACAACTTGGTTGGCATTGCCTTTTCAGCGTGAGAAATACACGGTGTCGCGTGTGAGCGTGTGAACTGGTTGAATTGCGTACGGCCAATGCGTGAGACTTGAGAACCCTGGGTGAATTTAGTTTTTCAAAAGTTTCTCATCCACACTGAAATGTCGGAAAATGCCTGAAAACGCTAGTGTGGACTTTTTAAACGAAAACGCTCAAATGTATCCATATTACTGTAGACATAGCCTCACTTATAGTAAGTTACCAGAGGCAGAAAACAAAAGAATAGGAAGTATCATCAGCAAAACTTGAAATGGCTCAGTGATTTACTGCAGAGCAAGTACTGAATGCTATCAAATATAAGTGTCACTGTCACTTGATGGTGGATCTTTTGAAGAAGCTGTCAGCAATCAAAATATTCTCCTGTATTTGATCCTCTAATATCAGGATAGTTTTATATCATCACGACATGTAGAGATCCATCCATGTTCACTAAAGACCCAAATATGTAATAAAAATTAGTGAAACATTCATGTATTTAAGGGTAAAAATTATTTATTTATTTTTTTACCTGATCAGCAACCCTGTAAAGAACTTCCAGTAAATTAACTATGGAAAGGAAGGCACATTTTTCACTGAGCCAAATAAGCGAAATAAGTGTGTTTACTGGCCCCTTGAGGCACTTAAACATTTGCAACAGATTACATATTAATGAGCAACACAGAGCAGAGGAAGGAGTACAGTTGTTGCTCTAGCAGCTACACAGTAGATCAGATATGGAAATGGTATAGAAAAGTGGGGCTGGGGTAACTATGAGGACGCTAATGCAGTATAAAGTTGGTCTTTGGCTGAAAGGTCACCAGCCCAAACCACAGGATGATCTGCACATGATGTAATCCAGATTACCAGGTTACTAAAAGGCCCCTGGATTAACACTATAATGCTCTCTAATGCCCCTTTTAATGGAAGTAGCCTTTTCCTCAATCTTCTTCTGAGCTCACTGACCATATGAAATGGCTTCTTCAGATCAGAGTTTTTAAAAGTGATTTATCAGAGGCAGGAGGGCCAGCAAATATATTTACATGAATTTGCATTCTGTACTTAGAAATATAAAGATACACAACCAAGTAGCCTACATAGAAGCTATAATGTTATATTATAACATAATGCAAACAAAGCATTGTTTTCAAGTGGTTAAAAAAAGAAGCATCAAATATTGCCTAATATTTAAAAATTAAAACAATAAATAAATAAATAAAAAGAATTTAAATGATATTTAAATATATGTATTATTTAAATATATAAAGAATGCATTGCAACAAACATCTTAGAAATAAAAATTAAAAAAGGTAAACTCCAAGCACTACACTCAAACATTCGAGCAAAAAAGTGATATTAAATCATATTACTTCTTATTCATGTGTCACATGGAAATGTAAAGGTGATTACATTGTGAGAAATGGAAATGGAAAGTCAAGCTGCACAACTTCTCAAATGCTGTTCTTGTGGATATTTCATGCAGAAAATTAATACGCACAGTATACTAACTTATAGTAAAAATAGCATGATTCTAAACAGTAATGTTCGTTCCGTGTTTCTTTTTCCAGACATCAACAAAACAAAAGCTGCAGTGAATATTTAAAGATCTTTTTTTGGAGTTTTTCAACATGCATTAAAAAGAGATGAGTGTTTTATCAGCAGGATATGAAGAAAAAATAAAACAGCACACCAGCTAGATGAAAAGAGAGGTAAAAGGAGTGCTTGTCTTCTTTATTGAATTATTGATGCCCAAATCCACAGATTCACAGACTGTGTAGTTCCTGGCACAGTACACGCCATATCTGACCTGGCGTAACCGGAAATTCACATCTATCTATTGTCGTTTCTGGGTGTTTTAATGACTAGTCTGATACAGTCTAATTTATTGTTAACCTTTCCAGTCTGTTTGCACATACACTTTAATACACATACGCTCTTTATCTTCATATATAATTCAGTCTAAAAAAATGTTTTAACATAAATCTGCTGATAGCCTCTCACATGCAGATTACCTTGATGTCTGCAGTTGCATTATGAACCATGACTCTCCACTAAAAGGATCATCTGGATGAGAGACGAAGCATCTGCCAGTGCCAGTTTTAGCACTAATCCGATCTCAACTTCACCCGCAAATAGCCGAGAACTTGAGGTGAGAGTGAAAAGCCTCCTCCCTCATTCCATACCATCCATCGCTCCTCTTGCAACAAATGGATATGGTTTTATCCTGTGTCATTCCAAACACATGACAAAAGCTTTTGAGAACAACCTATACTTAGAAAACATATCTGAAGGATTGTTAAACTAGAAAAAGTGCTCATCTTAATATTCATTAAATCAGCAAGAAATTAAAATGTACTATATAACATATTCCTGGTTTGATTGTGCATGATTCATCAGTACATGTTTTTCCAAAGGAAAAAGTGTCTGCGTCCGAAAACTTAGGCAGGGCAGGCAATTACCTTGCAGGCAGCGTTTGTGCACAAACTGATTTTGGACAGACTTCTGAGGCAGAATAACGGTTTAATGATCTATAATAAAATAGAGAGAGCTTTGGTGATAACTAAGCTAATATTAATGTTCCACTTTATTTTGATCGTCCACTTTAGACATTCTACTAACTTTAAGTAACTATGCAACTACATGTAAACTAACTCTCATTAGAGTATTAGTAGACTGTAGTATACTGTTAGGTTATGGTTAGGCGTTAGGGTTCGGGTTAGTAGAATAATTTCACTTATAGTAGTTGCCAAGTTACTTATAGTCAGTAGAATGTCTATTGGGGGAGCATCAAAATAAAGTGTTAGCAGATATTAAGCAGCCAGTCTACTAATACTCCAATGACAGTTGTTGACATGTAGCTGCAAAGTTACTTATAGTTAGTAGAATGTCTAAAGTGGACTATCGAAATAAAGTGTTAGTAATATTAATAACTACAATACTTTCTCGCTAGAAATTACATCAAAAGTGGAAAACGTTGGTGAAAAACATATATTTTTACATACAAACTGACCACCAACTGCAACTTTCAGACGCCATCTTAATTTTTTTAGCTCAACTGTCACAGAATGGAACACACAGTATTGTGGGATATCGAATGCAGCGAAAGATTCAAAAAGCAATCAGATGAAGGTATCTCAGGAGACAGGAAGAGAAGCTAACATTGGATTCGGATGTGCCTTGATGCCTTCTTACCTTGGAATCCTCCGAAGGCAGCATTTTTAAGCTTTTGGATGCGGCCACTGTGAAATTACTTTTCAGTTGACATCATCAAGCCCTTCTATTTTCCCACTTGTCATATAGAGAGAACAATGATTTACACATCTGAATGGAATCATTTAGTCATAAAAGATAGCTTAGACTTTGGAGTTGTTCTGTTCCATAAAATGAAGGTTTATCAAATATGAAATACATATAAATTAAATACAAATTTCTATTGGTGCCATTTCATGCTGTGTTCGAAGTAAGTTCAAATTTAAATTTAAATTTAAATTCAGAAATGTAATTCTCAGTTCTATTATAATCTACCACACAGTAAAATGGAATTATATATTTTTAAAGAGATTTCTCTCTTTTATGTTAACCTATTGTTCACAGTCTGAGAAAATCAAACGGTGCTCAATGCTTGACAAGAATCTAAAATGGGTTTTGGTCAATAATCAGTTACATAATATAATATCTGTTAACCCAGCTAACAAAAATATGTTCTAAGAAAATTTTGCTAACTTTCCCATGAGTTATAATTAGTTACTTATTTTGGTTATACGAACATTGAGGGGACATTTGATCATTTTGCAAACATTATGAGAATGGTACTTTTGAATATTCTCTGAACATTTTGAAACATTTGAAAAACATTAGACCTAACCGTCCAACTAAAACCTTTCAGGAAAAAATAAATAAAGTTCCCATGTCGGTCACTTTCGAATGTTGTGTCGAAAACTCTTGAGAGCCTCAATCACCTCTGACGTATTCAGAAAAGGCCATTGGAATTGGCAAGTGAAATATTCGTGTCTGTCTATTTCCCGGACATCTAAAAAGGGCCAGCGTGCGTCACTTATTTAGCTTTGTAATAATCCTTTATAAGAGTATTGCACGGCGAATTGTGTGAATTTCCAATTTCTGGGTGCAGTCTATTCACATCTCCCTCGGACGGCCACGATCTTTGCCTTCAATGTTTGGGCCTTGCTTACACAAGACATCGTTCATGGATGGTTAATGTCCTCATTGTGAGAACATGGCCATTAGCAAGCTGCGCTTAGGGCTCTCGTTCTTTTACAAAAGACCCAGAGTCACTCACTTACATCCCGCCCTGGTCCTTCTACCTCCTGGTACGAGGTCTGTATTTATTCCCTCAAAATACTGCCACTCCCTTTCAGGGCATGTAAGTTTAGCTCATAGCTCATGGCGAGGGCTTACAACATTGCTGTCCAGGCTGTCTCCGCCCTGATGGCAATCCATGCTCTGGGTCGAGCAATATGTACACATTAGTGGTCCAGGAGCACCACTTCTGTTTTAACCTGACAGGGATGTGAGATACCGAGAAAGTCCCATCTCCCAAGATGGCCTGTTCAGTGACACTGTCAAGGATTTTGCACAGCAGTTCTCGACAGTTAAAAAGCAGACAGAGGCAATAAAACAATGCTTTACAGTGGACCTGGGACGGGCAACCCCTCCGGTGCAAGGACGGATTATGGCGATGATATGCCCTGGGCACGGATGTCTCAAAGGCCCCCTTCACCACATTTTTCGACGTTTTTTTCTAAATCGTACATATTTTACGAGTTGTCCAATTCGTATGAATTCATTCTGGGCACAGTATGCAATACCTGCTCTTCTTCTCTCATCTCCATCTCCTTCTCTCTTTCTTCTCTCAGTCTCTTTATCTTGACCTGTATATCTCCCCTTCCCAAAGCTGAGCTTTGATAGTCTTTGCAAACTGATTATTTTTGTCGGTCGCTTAAAAGTTCTATCTTAAAACAGCTGTTTTGCTTCTTATCTCGCACTTTATGACTGTTAACTGAAGCGTGAAGCGCGTCGGGCTGGAATTCACGCTCGGCTCGCGCTTCTGTTAACATAAAGCCCGCCTACTGTGATTTGATTGGTCATCTAGTCACTCGGTCATGTGTTTGAGAGTGCTGAAGCAGCTCAGATGAGAAGGTCGGTTATCGTTATCGTCGCGACTCGTGACTTTTAAAAAAGCTGGACATTGTTGGTAGCTTTTGTAGCAATTGAGCATCTTTTGCTTCTTTGTCCTTTTTTTGCTTTCTTTTCATTGATCCACTCGGTTGTGGTTTTAAACTCATTTTTGTTTTGTTTTTCGATGCATGACTTTATTACGCAATGATTTTCACTCGCCTCTAGATGTCCCTCTCAACAGCACAGCAATACATCAAAATTATTTATTTGATTTATTTACCAGTTAATACTTTGTTAATCGCATTATTCCACAATATTCAACACAATTTTACTGGAAAAAAATAAATAAATAAAACTTATTATTTGAAAAGAATATAAATTCGACAGGACCCCATGCTGGCCCAGTGCCCAGTAGGCCCATGTGTTAATCCGTGCCTGCTCCGGTGGAGGGACAGGAGGAGAGCATTCATTTCCTTTGGCCATACGCCACCAGGCAGACAGCTACCACACAGTCAGCAAAAGAGCAATTTCCTCTTTCCCTGGGTCACACACACAGTGCTCATCGTTCTCGTTATCAAGATGGCCAGGCATTGAACATTGGCAGCAGAGCCAGGATAGACATGAACACTTCGCCTCCTCACATTCTGCTGCACCAGGTCCGTTCTCAGGGTCAGGTAAGCGTGATGAGACATAAAAAGGCCCAGCTTCCTCGACCGTCAGCGGCCTCTTCCACAGCGGACCCCTGGAACAAGGTAAGCACTTCAGCACATTTTCCACCACGAACACCAAGGGATACGTGATCTCCCGGCATGGTGGACCTTGTTTCACAATACCGTGGTAACCCTGCCTTGGGTGTACCAGACATAGTTGTTTTAGTGCTGCTGGTACAGAGTTTGGACGCATGGCTAACTCTCGCTTGTGCTCCGAGGAGAGTGGAGACTCCATCCCCAGACAGTTCACCTCCCAAGAATCCTCACATTGTCCTCTGTGGTATTCCCTGACCGAGGCCCCCTCGGCACTTGCACACAGCTGGTCCAAGGGCTTGCGCAAGTACGCAAGGTTAGGGAGGACGCAGAACAGGTCCTTATGGTCGCACCTTATTGGCCTAATCAAACCTGGTTCTCAGAGCCAGAGGCGTTTCCAGCATTGAAGGACATCCGGGGCTTTTATACAAATACAGGAATCACTCAAAGAGGTTTTTTTTTTGCTGTCTTTCCTGCTAACTGCTTTTAACTCGCCAGAAAGTAACATTAGTTGATGTCAACGACTGTGCTAGCTCCTCCCCTACCTGCTGTATATTCAACAGAGAGGAAGAAACGGAGTAGCCCATAGGCTACCGACAGCAAAGAAACTTATTCTATAGGCTAGATTATTTTTAAGACCTATGTCTATTTTTACAGGCTGTGTGCAGTATGTGCAAAGCCAAAGCACAATAAAATAAGGCAACTTATGATTTTGGGGGTTTATATAGGCTATTGTCCGGTTTCATATTTGTCAGTCAACTTTTCAAAATACATTCGGGGCTACACTCAAAACATTCGGGGCTGAAGCCCTGGCAAAATCGGCTGATGCCACGTCTGCTCAGAGCTCACGCTGATGGCAGTGGCCCCTGCCTGGCGAATCCCCCTGAGGAAGGACCTTCTTTCTCAGCGACAGGGCACAATCTGGCACCTGCGCCCAGACCTTTGGAAACTTTCTGGATGGGTTCTCTAGACACAATCACTCAGGCTAGAGCACCCTCAGTGAGGCGACTGTATGCTTTGAAGTGGTGCCTATTTGTTGCTTTGTATTCTTGCCATTTTCTTCCTCCAAGAGGGCCTGGAGAGGCACCTTTCTGCCTCCACCTTGAAGGTGTACGTGGCTGCAATAGCACTGAATCACAACACCGGGGATGGCAGATCGGTAGTAAAACACGACCTGGGGCCGGCTTCACAAAACATTCTTAGGAATAAAATTATTCTTAGCTGCCAATAACAGGGGGGAAATGATCTTGATGGAAAAAACATGCAAGTATCATAAACTTTTGTTGATCAAAGAGCTTGTTTTTTGCGATAATCCAAAAGCCTAGGGAAAAATCCTATTGGGTTTTTGTCGAGGGAACCAGTGTGATGCTAACTGCCGGTTGGCCTACAAAGTGATATCATACCTGCACCACTCTATTGCTTTAAAATATAACATTTTGTGTAGAATTCAAATGTGTCCGGTTTTGTGGTCTGGCCGACTCGTGCGTATGATCCGCTCTGTGCCATCATGTTTCTGGACCGGAGCAGACTGTGGCAAGCTGTGGTGGTTTGCTAATGCAAACTCATTCCCCCGAATGGAAAGCATATTTACACTGTCTGAATCGTTCCCTTTTCCCTATATGGGCCATTCACCCATATAGAAAATAGTAATTCTGTAAACAAGTGACTGATTTCAGCTGCAGCTTCAGTGTCTATTTATAGTGTAGGAGGCGGGACGCTTCAGATTCTAGAGAGCATTTGATTGGACAGAAAATCTAATAAGTAGCTGAAGTGCAGAATGATCCAAATCATTGATACATATTGGCAGAAGTGATAGACTGTAGGTTTTGAATGCTTATCTCTTCTAAATACGACTTTTGTCATGGTTTTGTTGCACACAAGCTTATAGGTAACTTTAACATATTCATACTAAATGGCAAAAAAAATTAATTTTGATTTTCTGGGGACTTTAAGTCCACAAAACCATAGGGTGTCTCATTTGTCATTTTAGGTTTTGTAAGGGTGCTCGTGGTCACCCCGTTTGTGGCTGATACGTGCCCTCGATGTGCACTTTTGCTGAGGTCGAACTGAAACGAACTCCACAGCAGACTTCTTCCCGACAGTCAAAGCGGCGTTAAGTCACTGAAGTGTGAACTCAGAGGAAAATCGCGAGGGCCTTTGAAGCACACAATCTTTGCTGTTGATTTACAATAAGAAAACTAAACCACATCAATGTACATAATTGCAGCATGGCAGTTTGAGAGACCATAACAAAAACTGAAATATTAATTCAGAGGGAAACATGATGTAAATGTCATATTACTCAAGTACTGTCACTCAAATTATTCGCAGGAAAAATGGCAAGAATCTCATGGCATGAAAGAAAATGCAGGGGAAAACTTCAGGGCCTGAATCATAATCATTGTGCACTTTTGTTGCTGCATGAAAGCTCAGTTATGTGCACAGAGAACTAAATTTGTCCACAGAGGCCATATTCGAGAGGTTTATAAAAGCTTTTAAAAAATAATTAGCTCTGAGTCGTTCTTCTAAAACTCTGGTTTTTCATGCGGAGGGGCTTGTGGCATTAGTGGGATGTTTAATAATTCAGGTTTAGTCAAAGATGTTTTGTGCAGACTGTTACTTACCACTGCCACCTGCCACGCCTGGTGTATCTGAGTCATTATGAGTCAAACACTCTGCCTGCTGACTGCTGGTTCAGTTTGGCCTGGTGACAAAATCATTATCACTTCAATGCACTTTGCATACTACAAGCAGCATAAAACAAAAAAACAAGATGCAGAGAATTATGACATGACGTAAATTTCACACTTTGTAAGATTTTATCATAGTAAATTAAATCTTTTAAACCTGAATATTATCTTTGACCTATTATTTATTAAAGATATATATTATCTTTGTATATTATTTGTTTATTTTGTAAAAAATATGTTAAAGGGTGTTTTAATTACTTTATTTTTATGTTTTTTTAATTAGTAGGTTAGTTTAATTAGTTAGTTTAAAATTAGTTTGAAAGGTGGTACAACACCATCATGTATAAATACTTTACAATTTAAATAAATATTAGGCCTATTTATGTAACAGTTTTATTCTGTTTTGGTTTTGTTTGTTTGTTTCACCCTGATTACGTTCCTATTATATAAGTCCTATATGTTTCCTCAGTTCCTTTGTCCGTTATTGTTGACATATTTGGTAATCTCCTGAGTGTTCTGTTTGACTTAATTAAAGACTCTTTTGCTACTATTCCTTCGTCGTGTGCATAGCCGCAGGAACATATTTTATCAGGAGGGTGCTGGGGGCGGGGCTTAATGGGGCGGGGCTTGCTATTGCAGGGTGGAGCTGGTATGTATTTTAAATAAAATCCTAATATTAAACAGCCTAAACAAAAAGATGAACATACAAATGAATGAGGACAGTTATGTGAGAACGCTCAGAACTCATAATCAATTTTAAAAACACAGCACAAAAATCTGCATCTTACCTTATGATACACGCTCAGGAGTTAGTGCCGGTGTTGTGCCGAATTCTGACCCCCACCAAATTATTACCCCCTAGTATTAGTAGGTTTAGGATTAGTTGTGGGGGAGGGGTTAGGATTAGGGGTGGTGTAAGGATTAGGCAGTCAGGTATTGACTTCAACGAGGGGGGTAATAATTTGGCAGGGAGTCGAAAATTCGGCACGACACCTGTTCACACAGAATACATAATCTTTCAAAGCGAAAAGGCAAGACTCCAAACGAGGGCAGTCGAACGGGGGAAAAACGTAAGGTCTTGAGGCGTGTTTTAGTTTAACTTATTTTAATTTGAGTGCTGCGTTTTGAGAACGCTGTGTCATGCGCGAGACGCGAGCGCAACAGTTAAACACGGCTAGTGCGTTCACACTGAAAAACAATGGAAAAGTAGCAGAGTGGAATGGAAAAACACGTTCTGTGTGAACAGCCCCTAATGCCAAAGAATGCTTTAATCAAGTCATCTATATTTAATTATAAAACGGATAGTTCCGGTCCTTGATTCTGATTGGTTGAGCCGCGTTCGAAGCCGTTGTAAATTACTCAACAAACATACACCTGTGACCGCATTATATTAGTATTACTGCACAACTGCCGTTTGCGCTTCTTTGTTGCTGCATGTGTTGCTTGCAACCTCTTAGGAACTACATTGCTTGACGGAGGAATAAATGTGTCATAACGTTATATTTTTTGTTGCTAGTGTTTATTTTATGAATGAAATAAATATTAGAATGAATATTTTTATGTAGTAACCATTTTATAAAAGGCGCTCCGCTCTGCGTCGTGCCTAACAACACCCCTTAGCTGTTCTAAATTCACTGTAAATCACGGCTTCGCAGGGCTTATTGCTTTATTTTTTCAGCAACCTCTGAGTGAACATGCATTAAATGAGTGTCAAATGAGTTCTGAGCTGCTGGTCCTCAACCAGTGTCAGGTCACTCACCCCATGCGAGATCGGCTTTTGCCTTTTGATATATTAATTTATTTTAGAATCATAAAAACATATTCGACAACATATAAAAACGAAATAATCTTTAGAGTCATTTTATAAAGTTCTTAAAAACATGTTGAAATGCTAGCTGGATGCTCCGAAACGGCAGCCTCTCCATCACGGCCTGCAATCCCGAGGCAGCCACAGTGTTCGTCCCAGAACCAGAGCAGGCAACCATCAGAGCCATGGAGTCTATGTGCACTGCTCAGTCCATCCCAGAGCCAGGAGCGGACCTCTGCCTTATAGATCTGTGGTCCGCGAATCTAGTTTCCTCCAGAGTCTTCGCCTTCCACGCTGGTTCCGCCTGGTGATCTGGATCCTCCAGTGTTCCAGCCCAACTCTCTGGTCCAATTCCGCCGCTGGTTATGTCCAGTCCCCTGGATCCGTTGGCACCGCTGGTGTTGTCCAGCTCCTCGGCTCTGCCCCCGCCGCTAGCTCCATGTGTCTCGCCAGCTCCACCTCGGGCTTCCCGGCTGCACCTCAAGCCCCCATGCCCATGTCTCCACCTCGGCCTGTCAGCCCGACGGCTCCGCCCCGGCTCTGTGCTCCCTTGACTCCACGGTGGTCACTCCCTCCGCCGTCATCCCGGTCTGCCGAGCCCCCGTCTCCGCCTCAGTCCCGCAAGCCAGCAGCTCCACCTTGAACTTCCAGGCCGTGGATGTCACCCTGGTCCGTCGGCCGCTCTGTTCCACCGGATAGTCCATGCACCCTGGTTCCGCCTCCATCAGTTGGTCTCTGGGTTCTGCTTGAGCATTCTGCCAAAGCTCCAGCCTGGCTCTTACCACCAAGGTGTCTATCTCCACCAACTCCTTCTCTTCCCTGCCCATCACCAGATCCACACTTTCCTCCAGAGCTCCCTTCCTCCTCAGGTGGACTCGTTACGACGTGAGGACGCACCTTCCGGAAGGGAGGAGCCACTGTAACAGTTTCATTCTGTTTTGGTTTTGCTTGATCTGTTTTAGTTTACCTGTGTTCCTGATCATTAGATAATTAGTTCACACCAGTTCTGTTTCACCCTGATTACGTTCCTGTTATATAAGCCCTGTTTTCTCAGTTCCTTTGTGCGTTATTGTCGATGTAATCTCCTGAGTGTTCTGTTTGACTTAAAGGATTAGTTCACTTTCCAAAAAAAATTTTTGCTAATAATTTACTCACCCCGATGTCATCCAAGATAGCCATGTCTTTCTTTCTTCAGTCGAAAAGAAATAAAGGTTTTTGCGGAAAACATTCCAGGATTTGTCCAGGACATTCCAGGATGCAGAAAAGTTAGTTCATGCATTCATGACCTCGAGACTTGATTACTGTAATGCTTTATTAGCTGGTTGTCCTGCATCCTCAATAAACAAGCTACAGTTAGTCCAAAATGCAGCTGCTAGAGTTCTTACTAGGTCAAGGAAATATGATCATATAACACCAATTCTATCATCTTTACACTGGTTACCTATTAAGTTCCGTATCAATTACAAAGTATTACTACTGACCTATAAAGCCCTAAATGGTTTAGCTCCTGGGTATTTAACAGAACTTCTATCGCCCTACAATCCATCGCGCTCTTTAAGATCACTAAATTCGAGGCTTCTGGTCATTCCTAGGATATCTAAGTCCACTAAAGGAGGGAGGGCGTTTTCACATTTAGCTTCTAAACTGTGGAATGGCCTTCCTGATATTGTTCGAGGCTCAGACTCGCTGTCCCAGTTTAAAACTAGATTAAAGACGCATCTCTTTAGCCAAGTGTTCGCATAATACTACCTTTTACTACAGTTGAATCATATTGAATGCATTAATATTATGAACAGCAGCTATGCTAATTATTTCCCATCTGCTTTTCTGTCGTTATCTCGGGACGCTAGTTCCCGTACGTACGTCAGTTCCAGTTTGTATCCAGCCTCACATGGAACCTTCAGATGCCCCAACACCCGTGAAGAGACGACTCGACGCCTGTGAAGAGACGACTCAACGCTTGCGATATGTTATGCCCTAAATTAATACATGATTAACTAACTGTATTTCTGAAATGCACTTTCTGTAAAGCTGCTATACAAATAAATTTGAATTGAATTGAATTGAATTGAATTGATTTTTCTACACATTATGGACTTCAATGGCAACCAACGGTTTGAAGTAGGGGTGTCAAAATTTATCGTTTTTACAATGCATCGCGATGCAGACGAGGACGATTCGGTATCGGTTCAGTAATAGACCATAACCGATTATAATGTACTGATGCTTTTCTGACGTCATTTGTCGCGTACGTGCTTTGTCGCGGTAGCATACAATGGCAGAGGGAGGTGAGCTAACCACGTTAGCCGTTTTCACCCCGAGCTGTTAACGCCTGGCAGAGTCTGACTGCTTTTGTAACTGTTGTGGCAAAAATTCATTAAACAATCATCACCTGCGTAAGAGACACTCTGAAATTCAAATGATCATTAAAAAGTACTTTATTCTTGCAAGAAGGCCCAGTTGCCACACAGAAGTCACCAGTACAGTCTGTGAAACAAGTGCGACGACCAGGGGGAGGGCAGAGGAGCCTTTATACTGCTTTCAAGGTCTCCTGCTTACAGGCCCTTATCTAAACAAGGGAAGGTTTCTCTGCTAGTGATCTAATTCTGCTGAGTTTATTCTTACAAACTCACAAGTTCTAAATTGGACGGCCTCTGACCCTAGGGGTCAGAGCCCCTTTTCAATCTGCCTCCTCCTGATGTCTCACCTGTTTCTCAGTGTTTAAAACACACACACACACACATATAGTCATATGTTGGCAGACCACATACAGTCCAGCAAAGAGTCATTTCAATGTCTTACTGAAAGTCAATGAAAATCAATACTGTGAATCAATGAAAATCAAAATATCCCATAACAGTAACGGATGACAGAAACAGGATGTAAATGCAATAACGCTCTTTATTAGTACTCAGCACACTGATCAGAACATATAACACAGACGGCTGCCAACACAGCATGACAGGCGGACGGACAATGCGTGCATGAAACACAGGTTTAATCTTTGACACATGGAAGGCGGGATGAATTCTCCTGTACGCAGGAGGAAGTTTGAGTCAGACTGCCACCGGACTAATGATCTTGGTGACAGGAAACGGGCCGATGAATTTGGGAGCAAGTTTATTAGAAACGGAGCGGAGAGGAATGTTCTTGGTTGAAAGCCACACTTTTTGACCAACGACGTATACGGGAGGCTTCGACCGGTGGCGATCGGTTTTAGCCTTGGTGCGCGCCCCCACTTGGAGTAGAGTCTCACGGGCTCTAGTCCAAGTGCGGTGACACCTCTGGACGAAGGCGAGAGTGGAGGGGACCGCGACTTCGGATTCCGTACTGGCAAAAACTGGTGGCTGGTAACCTAAACTACATTCAAACGGAGTAAGGCCCGTGGATGACACTGGTAACGAATTGTGGGCGTACTCCACCATAGAAAGTTGTTGACTCCAGGAGGAAGGATTCTTGGAAACCAAACATCGCAACACTCTCTCCAGATCTTGGTTGGCTCTCTCCATTTGACCATTGCTTTGGGGATGAAACCCCGAAGAGAGACTGACAGTCGCCCCCAGTAATTTACAAAACTCTTGCCAAAATTTGGACACAAATTGGGGTCCCCTGTCGAAAACCACGTCCATCGGGAGGCCATGTAACCGAAAGACGTGATCTACGACAGTTACCGCTGTCTCCTTGGCGGAGGGTAATTTGGGCAAGGGAATAAAATGAGCCGCCTTCGAGAACCGGTCCACGACAGTCAAAACGACCATCTTGCCCTGGGAGGGCGGGAGGGCGGTAATAAAATCTAGCGCAATGTGGGACCAGGGTCTCGAAGGGACAGACAGCAGTTGGAGTAACCCATCCGGGGGTCGGTTGGAAGTTGTGGCGAGGGGGGCGTGGTTTTGCGAAGTCTGTAGCGGGAGAGAGGGGAGGGGGCCGAGCGGTGAGTAAGTAGGTCAAGTGCAGATGATGAACACCTGTGTCTGATTGCAGTAATTGGCGTGGAGAGACCGGATATAAACCAGCGCAACTGAGAGAGAGGGAGAGAGAGCTGGACTGGGACCTCGTGTGCTGCTGCTGGGAGGAGATCGTCTAAAGAGACTTTGAAATAGTGTTTTGTGTATGCTGTGCTTGACACGGTGAACGCGCTACGTGCGCACCTTTATTTTGTTCTGAGTATATGTTAAATAAATCGAGTGTCCCAGTCACGCCGACCCCTGTCTTCTTCCTTCCTACAATTACAAATATTGAACCTGGTTACAGAAGTCTTACCAGTGGCACAAACCGAGCAAGCCAAAACAAAACTGCGGATGTTGCGAGCCATTAATGGCCACCAGAATCGTTGCTTCACCAAAAAACTGGTGCGATTAACTCCTGGATGATATGCTATGCTGGAACAATGTCCCCACTGAATGACGTCGGACCGATACCCCTCTGGCACAAACAAACGATTCGGTGGGCAATCGGGCGGAGGCGTTACCCCTTCTAAGGCCTTTATGACCTTCAATTCGACCTCCCACCTGAGAGTGGAGACCACTAATGTCTCGGGTAAAATACACTCGGGAGTAGATGGGCGTTCGGATTGGTCAAAAATACGAGATAAAGAATCGGGTTTGATGTTCTTGGAACCCGGGCGGTACGAAAGAGAAAAGTCAAAACGTCCGAAAAAAAGTGCCCACCGAGCCTGCCTAGAGTTGAGTCTTTTGGCGGTTCTGATATATTCTAGGTTCTTATGATCGGTCCATACAATAAAAGGTACCCCTGACCCTTCTAACCAGTGACGCCATTCCTCCAGCGCTAACTTGACTGCCAACAATTCTCTGTTACCAATGTCATAATTACGCTCGGCAGGTGATAAACGATGAGACAAAAACGCGCAAGGATGCATCTTGTCGTCTGTGGAAGAACGTTGGGAAAGAACTGCTCCTACCCCCACCTCTGACGCGTCGACCTCCACCACGAACTGACGTGATGGATCAGGGGCAACGAGAATGGGAGCCGAAACGAAGCGGCTCTTGAGTTTGGCGAATACAGCTTCCGCTGTATCGGACCACCTGAACGTCATTCTGGGGGAGGTCAAGGCAGTCAGAGGTGCGGCTAGTTGGCTGAAATTGTGAATAAAAGGCAGATAAAAATTGGCAAACCCCAGAAACCTCTGTAGGGCCTTACGGGAATCTGGACTTGGCCAATCTATCACAGCCTTAACCTTGTCAGGATCCATACGCACTCCCTCAGACGAGATGATGTACCCTAGAAAAGGAACAGACTGTGCATGAAAAACGCATTTCTCCGCCTTGACAAAAAGCCCATTCTCTAGCAACCTCTGAAGCACTCGTCTGACGTGCTGAACGTGTTCCTGGAGAGAAGATGAAAAAATCAATATGTCATCCAGGTAGACATAAATTAACTGGTCAACCATATCTCTCAGCACGTCATTGACGAGTGCCTGGAAGACCGCTGGGGAGCTGGACAGCCCGAACAGCATGACCAAGTATTCAAAGTGCCCCCTGGGGGTATTGAACGCGGTCTTCCATTCATCACCCTTCCTTATGCGAACCAAATGATAAGCGTTACGTAAATCCAATTTTGTGAAGATGGATGCTCCCTGTAACCGCTCGAAGGCTGAAGACATCAACGGCAAAGGATAAGTATTCTTTACCGTGATGTTGTTCAACCCTCTGTAATCAATGCACGGTCGCAGAGACCCATCCTTCTTCCCCACAAAAAAGAACCCCGCCCCCGCTGGAGATGAGGAAGGTCTAATGAATTTGGATTCTAGAGAATCAGAAATATATTTCTCCATAGCCTCCCTCTCTGGAACAGAAAGTGAATATAACTTGCCTTTAGGTGGAGACTCACCTGGCACTAAGTCTATAGCACAGTCATAGGGACGATGTGGAGGAAGAGAAGCAGCACGAGACTTACTGAACACTTCTCTCAGGTCCTGGTACTCCCCGGGCACATTAGACAAATTCACCGCCTCCTCCTGGAAAACAGACACAGGTACAGACGAACACGCCGACACTAGACAAGACTCATGACACGTATTACTCCACATAGATTCAATTCAATTCAATTCAATTCAAATTTATTTGTATAGCGCTTTTTACAATACATATTGTTTCAAAGCAGCTTTACAGAAAGTGCATTTCAGAAATGTACATAGAAAAATACAGTTAGTTAATCATACATTAATTTAGGGCATAAACATATCGCCAGCGTCGAGTCGTCTCTTCACAGGCTTCGAGTCGTCTCTGCACGGGTGTGGGGGCATCTGTAGTTTCCATGGGAGGCTGGATACAAACTGGAGCTGACAATCTGTGTTTACCTCGGGACTAGCGTCCCGAGATAACAACAGAAAAGCAGATGGGAAATAATTAGCGTAGCTGCTGTTCATAACAATAATGCATTCAATCTGATTCAACTGTAGTATAAAAGGTAAGTATTATGTGAATGCTTGGCTAAAGAAATGCGTCTTTAATCTAGTTTTAAACTGGGACAGCGAGTCTGAGCCTCGAACAATATCAGGAAGGCCATTCCACAGTTTAGGAGCTAAATGTGAAAATGCCCTCCCTCCTTTAGTGGACTTAGATATCCTAGGAATGACCAGAAGCCTCGAATTTAGTGATCTTAAAGAGCGCGATGGATTGTAGGGCGTTAGAAGTTCCGTTAAATACCCAGGAGCTAAACCATTTAGGGCTTTATAGGTCATTAGTAATACTTTGTAATTGATACGGAACTTTATAGGTAACCAATGTAGAGATGATAGAATTGGTGTTATATGATCATATTTTCTTGACCTAGTAAGAACTCTAGCAGCTGCATTTTGTACTAACTGTAGCTTGTTTACAGAATTGTGACCCCAATCGACTCTGGGATTATGTTGTGTAAGCCAGGGGTGACCGAGTACGACAGGTGCGAGGGGTGAGTTCATGAGGAGGAATGTTATTGTCTCAGTGTGGTTGCCAGATGTGATGAGAGTGATGGGTTCAGTAGCGTGTGAAATGTTGGGAAGTTGTTGTCCATTCAGAGCATTGACAGAAATCTTGTACGTGAGAGGGGAGACAGGGATGTGAAGACGGTGAGCCAGTCCTGAGTCCATAAAATTACCCTCTGCCCCCGAATCCAGTAAAGCCTTGGTGTCGTGTGTGTGGGTTGCCCACCTTAGTCTTACCGGAAGGAGAGTAGATGATGATGGTGATGTTGAGGTCTTCTCGGCGGAGATCCCACCCGATAGTAGCCTCATTATTACTACCAGGCTTTGATCCTTTAACGGGCATGAGTGGACGAAGTGGCCCGCCTTCCCGCAGTATAGGCACAGTCCTTGGGATCTCCGCCGTTCTCTCTCCACCCGGGAAAGCCGAGCTCTACCCACCTGCATGGGCTCGGGATCGCAAACGGGACTGACCGTGTCCAGGTTGTCGGAGCGCAGGGTCTCCGTGCCGCGAAACGGAAGGTTCTGTTGGAAGCGACCCATTCTGCTCAGCCGAGCATCAACTCGTAGCGCCAGCACAATAAGTCCATTCAAACTGGGAGGAAGGTCCAGCATATATATCTCCCTCTGGACACGGTCAGCCAACCCATGCAGGAATCTATCCCACTGCGCCTCCTCGTTCCATCGGCACTCTGCAGCCAGGGTGCGGAACTGGATGGAATATTCCGACACCGAGCCGTTACCTTGGCAGAGATCCGCGAGTAGTCTGGCCGCCTCCCTACCCGCCACCGCACGATCAAAAACCCTTCTCATCTCCTCGGAGAGTGCCTGGAACGAGGCGCAGCAAGGATCTTGATTCTCCCACACCGCCGTTCCCCAGAAAGCCGCTTTGCCTGATAGCAGCGTCAGGACAAATGCCACCTTGGTCTGTTCCTGATAGAACATCAGTGGCTGTAATGAAAAGTGCATAGAGCATCGGGTCAGAAATGCTCTACAAAACTCCGGTTCACCTGCATATCCCTCTGGTGTCGGCAGTCTCGGTTCACGCTGCTGGTGCGGCTCTGGTGGAATGGGATGAACGGACGGTGTGGGTGGCGCAGTGGGAACTCTTAGCTGTTGTAGTTGTTGGGTGAGCTCGGACACCTGCGTCACAAGCGCTTGGACCGCCCGTCCTGTGTTGGAGATGCTCTCCTCTTGAGTATCCATTCTAGCGATGCTTCGCATCGCGAACTCGTTCCAAGACGTGGCGCCTGCTACATCCACAATGGAGTCAGATCGTTCTGTAACGGATGACAGAAACAGGATGTAAATGCAATAACGCTCTTTATTAGTACTCAGCACACTGGTCAGAACATGTAACACAGACAGCTGCCAACACAGCATGACAGGCGGACAGACACAAACGCCGGGTGGAATGGTGACGCAGGGACCTCTGTGGACAACAGGTGCTGGTGCTCTAGTCCAATGATGATCCCTCGTGACGGTGCTCAGATCCAGTGAATAATCCCTTGTGATGGTGCTCGGTGATCCAGTGCAGGGTGCAGACCACGCCCACAGACACACACACACACACACACACAACAGCACGTTAGACGAGAGAGAGACAGTGAATTCATAAACCGTGACAGCTTTAGAGTAAGTGGATGAGCTCCAACGCCGAATATAAATCATCCACCTGCCCCAATAATTTTCTCTGATTTAAGTATCCGCAACCGATGGTCAAATTACAATTATTCTGTGTTGTTATGCGTGATTATAAATGGATGATCGTAACCTTCAAAAGTGGATTCGGCGACGGTTGATGCGCGCATCTTTAATGGTAACATAATACACTGATTAATGAGCGCTGCTTTTAAATGAACATTTCTTTAAAACAAAATTTATTTGACAGATTTTCCTTTTCTTAATGGCATAAACAAGCTTTACTCCCTTGAAACTTAAACTGGAATGTCACTGTTTCTGTCACTGCGACTTCCCGAACAGGCGAGCACACGCACACACGCGTGCACACATCACTTTTGAAGAAAAATTTAAAATTGAGGATGCGGTGCATCGCGATGCATTGTGATATCGAATTGAACTGAACCGATGACATAATAATCGTAATCGAACCGAACCGTGAGACCAGTGTCGGTTCACACCCCTAGTTTGAAGGTTCAATTGTCCGTCTCAATGCAGCTTCAAAGTCTCTACACGATCCCAGTCGAGAAATAAGGGTCTTATCTAGTGAAATATTTTTATCCACAATATATACTTTTTAACCACAAATGCTTGTCGTGTACCATCTTTGAGATGTGCCACGCATTGCGTCATCACGTTGGAAAGGTCATGCGTCACGTCATCTATTTAAGTTATTTGTCTGTGTACTTCGGTTCAAAAAGGTAGGGAAGGGCGAAAAATTCCATCTCATTTTCTCCTCAAACTTCAAAATCGTCCGACATCTTTGTTTTAATTTATTATTATTATTATTATTATTATTTAAAAAAAAAAAATTGACCTTTCCAACATGATGACGTAATATGTGGCGCATCTCAGAGATGGTACAAGACGGGCATTTGTGGTTAAAAAGTAGGCTATATATTATTTTTTTTATGACCGATCGTTTCGCTAGATAAGACCCTTATTTCTCGACTGGGATTGTGTAGAGACTTTGAAGCTGCATTGAGACGGACATTTGAACATTCTTTGAACATTGGTATAGTTGGTTGCCATTGAAGTCCATTCTGTGTAGAAAAATCCTGGAATGTTTTCCTCAAAAACCTTCATTTCTTTTCGACTGAAGAAAGAAAGACATAGATATCTTGGATGACATCGGGGTGAGTAAATTATCAGCAATTTTTTTTTTTGAAAGTGAACTAATCCTTTAAAGACTCTTTTTCTTTTATTCCTTTGTTGTCTGCGTTCTCTCCAGCCACCTGCTAATTTTTTTATTCTTATTTTTTATATTACAGTAATAATATATAATATAATATAATATAATATAATATAATATAATATAATATAATATAATATAATATAAGATAAGATAAGATAAGATAAGATAAGATAAATAATAATACTTATGTATTATGTAATTATGTATTATGACCTGCACATGTTCTGGACAGGTTTCATAAGATTCATTTTATATCTATATAAATATGTGAGTGATATTGCTAATATATCATCATCATATCATGGTGTGTTTTAGATGGAGCATGTCTGTTTACGCATGTCTGTTTACACATGTCTATGAGCTGGATGAGCTTTGCTCTGATTTGAAATGCACTGTGGATCATGTGTTAAGCTCAGTTGTTGCTCATACATACACTGCCCGGGCTGTCAAACACAGCTTGAGCAGAGATGCAGTCTGGGAAATGGAGAGAGCTCCTGTTTGCACGCTTCAGCCTTTAATCTGCTTTAGGGTTCTGCCAGTGCGTGGCCATTTATTTTTATTTATTTATTTAGTGTTCAACAGAATGCCGGAATTGGTGCGACACAGGACAACTGCTGGGCCACACAATTTAGGGGTGGAACAGGAAACCAGTAAAATGGTTTTAAATTAAAAAAAAATTAAAAATTTTCTTAAATATATACATTTTTAAAATTAAATTGTGATTGTTAAATTGTGTGCGTTCTGGTTTTGACCACAGTCTATGGTTTTGACTGACAGAATTGTGAGTGTTTGACAGAGAAACTTATTTTCGAATCATTTAGAGGGAAAATGTGTGTGTGTGTTTTAGTTTTTGAGACAGCAAATTTTCAAAAGTTGCTCAAATTCGGCAAATTAAATTTTAATAGTAGGTTGTTGCTTGAAAAAAGGTTCTCGGGTCTGAAAAGCAGTTAAATCTAGCAACAAATTTGCTAGCTTGGCATGGGTTTATGAGATGGAGGTCTGTGGCGCCACCAGGTGGTGAATCAAGGCAAATCACCCATAGGTCTTCTTGAGAATTGGCATAAGTTTTAGAGTACTGAAAATTTAGGGGGGAAATTGTGAACACTGTGTCAAAAGTTTATTTTATTATAAGTCTGTATCCAAAAATGTTAACATGATTACAATTTGTAAAAATAAAAAATATATATTTTTCATTTTGGGGGAACATAC
>NC_139971.1:26297987-26300487 GCF_963993115.1 Abramis brama
ATTGGAGCAAAATATAATGAGAACGAGTATGAGTACACAAGCACAGTTTTGGGCCCGATACTGGTATCGGTATCGGTGCATCCCTAGTATTATATCAGGTCATGCATTCCCTGGGAATCAAACCTATTACCTTGGCGTTGCTTGTGCAATGCACATGTTGTATATGCTTCTCTTTTATCTCTACAGTACCACTATAGATAATCGTGTGAATCAGTATTATGTCTGGCTCAGCCCTCTCTCTCTCTTTGCAGGAGAGAATGCAGTCTTCAGGACACCGGTTGAGGGATGTGGAGCAGCACCAGCCCCTGCTGAACGGAGGGGAGGAGGAAGTGGTGGCGGCCGACCGCGTCTGGTTCATCCAGGACAGCTGCGGGATGGTGTGCGCCTTCATGACCTGGTTTCTGGTTATGTATGCCCAATTTGTGGTGAACTTTGTCATGTTGCTCCCCTCCAAAAACTTCTGGTACTCTCTCATCAATGGCGTGGCATTTAACTTTCTGGCTGTGTTAGCGCTGACATCGCACCTGCGAACCATGCTGTCAGATCCAGTAAGAAAGGACCATCGTTTTAATTAAATGTGGTAATGAACTTTTAGTGATGGATGTCATTGATGGGAAGTGTATTGTGTTTATCAGGGAGCTGTTCCCAAAGGTAACGCCACTAAAGAATACATGGAGAGTCTGCAGCTGAAGCCAGGAGAGGTCATCTACAAGTGTCCAAAATGCTGCAGCATTAAACCAGAGAGAGCACACCACTGCAGGTAAGACCAACATCAGATAAATGAGACTCTTTTTTTTCTTTTGCTAACTGTATGTGGCCACATTTGTAGCATTTTCCCCCGTGGAAGTCCTCTTAAAACGTCAGACCGGGTTTCTTGCACTAAAAAATACACCCTCTTTTTAACACCTTTTGCACAAATTTTGCTATTGTAGTTGCATGTAAATGACTTGTGTTGTGATTGGCTGATGCTTTTTGCATTTGGAATGATGCTGCTAAATACAGCATAGGCCCTGATATGTAAACGTGGGTTGTCATATCTTTACATGGTCACAGTTTTGATGTCATAACTTATACTAGAGCTGGTCATTGACACAGATTCAGTATCGATTAGTTGGCGCCTATCAGGTACAGTACAGGGGAAATTTCCTCAAGGAAAAAATATCTCAACTAAAGCTGTAAACTATACAGGGAACCCCTGTTGGTACATCACTATATTATTATAGGTTTAAATTAACAGATTTATATGCAACTTACGTTTTAAATGGCATATAAGGAAGTTTTTATAATAATATTATAATACATTTTCAATGACATAATTATGTTTCTACTCTACTGTTTTTTTTATATAAACATTTTAAATGGTGGCTATCATACAAAACATAACATATTTATTCAAAGATACATTAAATATTGAAGAACATGTGAAGTAAAAATACAATGAATATGCAATATAGTGCAAATATTTAGCAAAATGCTCCTCTAGAGTTCGGTTTTCTAGCTGGATATTGAATGGCTTTTCTGGGGTAAATGTAACATATTACATGACATTGTCCACAAGCTGTTTGATTCGGAGGTGGGAACACTGTTATAATTACATTATACAGAGACATGATACGGATTTTGCAAAGTTGTACTGCCTCTTTCAACATATCTAATAATTATTATTTTGTGCTGTAACTAGTAATGAAGTGGAAGAGATGATCTTTTCTACGCTACAAATTTTTGTGCATTGGAAAGCAATATTTTTAACCCAGCCCTAACTTATACTGAACAAGCCACTTTCTTTGATGTATAGAAAAGAACAGCATTTATTTGAAACCGAAATCATTTTAACATTATAAATGTCTACTGTCATTATTGATCAATTTAATGCGTCCTTGATGAATAAGTTAATTTCTTTCTTTTTTTTAATCTAATAGTGTATTGTGGACTGGGAGGGATCTGTCATCATAGTTTTAAAAAAAATCTATGTTACATTTATGTATCTCTTTGTAATCAAGTCATTTTTATTTAGTGCCAAGTATCAGTGACTGCTGAATGTTTAGCATCTTCTTTTAAAACCGGTCTGTGCTCTTCACCTTGTTCTGTTTGTTAGTATCTGTAAGAGATGCATCAGGAAGATGGATCACCACTGTCCTTGGGTCAACAACTGTGTGGGCGAGAACAATCAGCGATTCTTTGTCCTCTTCACTGTAAGTGTGTCTAAGACTGTTGTGGTTTCTTTTACAGTTTTTTTTTATGGAAAAATTGCTGACAAAATCATCCAATTGAAAACATCTGATTGCGTGAGCTGTGACCACAAAATTGCCTGAGTTCTATATCAATGCTACAATTATTTGTTTATCAATTGATCTTTAACTACTTTAGTTACTTTGCTTGACAACTGAAAAAAAATCCAATGGGGATAGGCTAAATAACTGTACTGGTGGAAAGAAATGTGATCATTACTACTAGTAAATTATTTAATTAGTTTTTTATTATTATTGTAAGGTACTTTTAC